>NW_027597375.1:0-83896 GCF_964194155.1 Cetorhinus maximus
CCCCACGACCCCTCCAACCCCCTCATTTCCTCCCCATACCCTCCTCACATTCCCCTCCCCCTCCTCCTTTCTCTCCTCCTCCCATCCTGACCCCCTCCTCCTCTATCCCTCCTTACTCTCCTCCTACCCCGCTCTTGGCCGCCTCCTCTTCCCCGGCCTTGTCTTGGAGACGGGGCCCGGGTTTCAGGGATTCCCCTCTCCCTCTTTCTCTTCCCGGAGCGGGCTCGGGACCCGGGGAGGGGGAACCGAGCCCAGCCGCCCGGCCGGGAGCGGAGACATGTTCAGCAAACTGACTGCGCTGCTGCAGCAGGCGGTGGAGACGGTGAGAGAGGAGATCAGGACTGAGCCTGAGGCCGAGGCCGCAAACCCGGAGCTCGGCCTCGGGGGGGTGGTCAGCGCTGTCTCGGGGGGGGGGGGGTCAGCGCTGTCTCGGGGGAGGGGTCAGCGCTGTCTCGGGGGGGGGGGGTCAGCGCTGTCTGGGGGGTGGGGGGGGTCAGCGCTGTCTCGGGGGGGGGGGGTCAGCGCTGTCTCGGGGGGGGGGGTCAGCGCTGTCTCGGGGGGGGGGGGGTCAGCGCTGTCTCGGGGGGGGGGTCAGCGCTGTCTCGGGGGGGGGGGGTCAGCGCTGTCTCGGGGGGGGGTCAGCGCTGTCTCGGGGGGGGGGTCAGCGCTGTCTCGGGGGGGGGGGGGTCAGCGCTGTCTGGGGGGGGGGGGGTCAGCGCTGTCTCGGGGGGGGGGGGGGGGTCAGCGCTGTCTGGGGGAGTTCAGTGCCATCTGGGGGATGGGTGGTCAGCGCCGTCGCAGGGGGGTGGGTGGGGGACAGGGCTGTCTGCGGGGGGGCAGGGGTCAGCGCTGTGTGTGGGGATGGGGGGGGTCAGCGTTGTCTGTGGGTGGGGGTCAGCGCTGTCTGTGGGGGGGGGGGGTCAGCGCCGTCTAGGGCAGGGGGGTGGTGGGGGTCAGGGCGGTCTAGGGCGGGGGGAGGGTGAGGGTCAGCGCTCTCTGGGGGGGATGGGAGTCAGCGCCGTCTAGGCGGGGTCGGGGTCAGCGCTGTCTGGGGGGGTGGGGGTGAGGGTCAGCGCCATCTGGGGAGGGTGAGGGTCCAATGCTGTGTGTGGTGGGGGGTGGGGTTCAGCGCTGTCTGGGGGAGGTGAGCGTCAGCACTGTCTGGGGGGGGTTGGGGGTCAGCGCTATCTGGGATGGCTGGGGGTCAACGCTGTAAGGCGGTCAGCGCTGTCTGGGGGAAAGGGGTCAGCACTGTCTGGGGGTATCTGCTCTTTGGGGCATGGGTTGGGGGGCAATGTCTTTGTTGGCCAAGGGGTATGGTGACAGTGACTGTGGGTTGGATGTTTGGCAGAGGCAAGGTTGCAGCAGCGTGTGGTTGATGCTGCCCTTGTCATGCATCCCCTCCTCACCTAGGTTACAGAACCCTGGGCGCGATTTGCACAGCCTGGCTGAGCCCCCATACTGGCATATTCCTGAACAGTGCAGTCCATTCTCACTGCCTTCAAACAGAGTTAGCTGCCTCTAAACAACAGCTCTTGGATCAAGCACATCAGTTCCCTGGGTGTAAAATCTCACTGGGAGGAGGGATATTTCAGTGCTGCTCCTGATCCCACACCTCAGAAAATCCTGTCCCTTTGCCTAGGCACTCAGTGTCTCCTGTCGGCTACTTAGTGTTGTCTGCTCAGGCACCATTTAATCTGGTGAATGTTTGAGCTGTTTCCTCATGCACTGAAGTGCTCAGTAACGGTTGGCTATTTTCTGAAATAATTATGCTATGACAGGTTTATTTTTCTTATTCTTCTATTAAAGGAGGAAGAGCCCATTCAGCTGCTGGACTCCTTCATAAGCCATTGGAAAGGGATCACCAACTATTATATTGTGACCACAGGTACAACAACGCAATTGCTTTAAACTAAGCTTTGACTTCAACCCATCAGTGCAGCAGAATGCTAGTCTACAAGGCAAGTGAATGAGGTGGAATACACATAATTCCAGTACACTGTTACACAAAGCAATGGGATTGCAATGGATTATTGCATTCCACTATGCACTGTGTGTTGACTACCAAGTATGACAGCACCTTCTATTGACAGCTGGGGTTATACCTGGGAAAGACATTATCACATGCAATTCCTCCCTACTGCCTGCTCATTCCCTCCCTCACAGGATGTGAATTCTGAATTTTATATCATACTGTCTGCCAAAATAGGCTCAGTGCTCACAAACATTAATTAGATTTTTACAGGCTGGGATATTATGCCAGGAAACCAGAATAGGTATATATTTAAGGGCAATTCTGCAAAATGATTGGAAGCTGGCCTGAGCGAGATGGGCTGAAAGAGGGATGGACTTCGATGGGATTGTTAGGGGTTTAGAGGTGATGGACTGCGATAGGAGAGTTAGAGGACTGGAGGGATGGACTTCGGGAGTGTTAGGGCACTAGATGGACGGATTTCGATGGGAGAGTTAGGGGACTTTAGGAATGGACTTCAATTGGATTGTTAGGGGACTAGAGAGAGAGATGGACTCTGATAGGAGCGTTAGGGGACTGGAGGGATGGACTTGGATGGGAGTGTTAGGGGACTAGAGAGAAATGGACTCTAATGGGAGAGTTAGGGGACTAGAGGGATGGACTTGGATGGGAGTATTAGGCGACTAGAGGGATGGATTTCGATGGGAGTATTAGGGGACTAGAGGGATGGATTTCGATGGGAGTGTTTGGAGAGTGGAAGGATGAACTTTGATGGGAGAGCTAAAGGACTAGAGATATGGGCTTTGATTGGAGAGTTTCAGGATCAGAGAGATGAGCTACGATGGTCAGAGAACCTTTTTTGCCCTTTGACTATTCTTATCCTCCTGTATTCTCAATGTGCTATTTACAAGTGGTAAAAGCATTCATTGCTGTCACATCGAATGCTAAAGGATCAAGCAATTGAGAAATGGGTTGCTGTTTCAGAGCCTTGTCCTGCTGTAGAGATGTCCTGAAACAGTAAGTGGCTGCTCTTAGTTTAGTTCCATCTAGTGCTTTCAGTGCCATGCATCTGTCAGTGTCATGGTGCAATCAGAACAAGTTGGCTGAGGCGGGGGTCACAGGAAGTTCTTTATAAACCATTAGCATTGGATTGAGTAAACTGCTGCTGCTGGATCCTAGTGCAGCTGGGGATGCTATCCTGGTCTCTGCCAAAGATCTTGACCTGGTGAAAATGTTGTTTGGGCATTATGGTGTTTAAAGCTGCTTCTTTGCAGATGATACCCTCCCAGTAAAACAGACGGACATCCCATGGCGCCTGAGGCAGATGGTGGACATTCTCGTTCACGAGGAGAAGCAGATGGAAAGGGGAGAGACAGGGCCGTGTATGGAGTACCTCTTACAGCACAAGATACTGGAGACACTTTGCACACTGGCCAAGGCTGGGGTAAGGAAGGCGTGCGGGCCATTGCGTGAGCCATTGTAACAGTACCAACATTGTGTACTCCGACAGTGAATGATGTTTCTGTCTGTTTGTGTGTGTCTCCGCAGTATCCCCCTGGCATGAAGCAACAAGTGCTGCTCCTTATCACCAAACTGTTGGGGCAGATTCAGCAGCCGTTGCTGCCTCACATTAACGTGCACCGCCCTGTGCAGGTAGGTACAATGCTGCCTTGTGTTGCTGCCACTGTCTTCTCTTTAATATTTACTGCGTTTTTCCTGCCTCACTCTCCAAAGTTGGTATTGGTTCTAGCTAAAGATGATGGAGTGCAGTTTTAAATGGTGGATACTCAGTCACTTGTGCAGCACAAGTTGCCATCCAAGGCTGACACTGCCCATGTTTTCTCTCTTGTGCTGTTAGAAGTTAATTCGTTTGTGTGGCGAGGGCCTGGGATCCAAAACAGAAAAGGAGGAAGTGCAGTTTCTTACCACGGTCTGTGCAAAACTCAGCCAGGATCCATACCTGATCAACTTCTTCATTGAGGTAGGTGTAGTTCCACACAGCAAACTGCAATGGTCTGTCACTGCATGTTTGGATTGAGCACCTCTTTAAGGCAGTTGGACGCACAGGTCTGATGGGTTAGCAATGCTGGAAGCCGTCTGGGTTGTGAGTTTAGCCCAACTGACGACTTAGCGCAAAATGACTTTGCTTTTAATGCACAAGCATGCTCCCTTTCACAGCAGCTGCTGCAGCATTGAGGGACACCAGTTCATTCAACCTCTCCCTCATAGAACCATAGAAAAGTTATGGTGCAGAAAGTGGCCATTCAGCCCATTGTGTCTGCGCCAGCCAAAGAGAGAAAAAAGAAACTAGCTGTTCATTTTAACCCCACTTTCCAGCACCTGGTCCGTAGCCTTGCAGGTTACAGCGCTTCAGATGCAGATCCACGTCCCTTTTAAATGAGTTGAGCATTTCAGCCTCAACCACCAGCTTAGGCAGTGAATTCCAGAAGCCCACCACCCTCTGGGCGAAGTGGTTTTTCCTCATGTCCCCCCTAATCATTCTACCAATCACCTTAAATCTATGCCCCCGGTAACTGACCCCTCAGCTAGAGGAAACAAGTATTTCCTGTCTACCCTATCGCGGCCCCTCATAATTTTGTACACCTCAATTAGGTCACCCCTCAGCCTCCTCTGTTCTAAGGAAAACAACACTAGCCTATCCAATCTCTCCCCATAGCTGCAATTTTCAAGCCCTGGCAACATTCTTGTAAATCTCCTTCACAGTCCCTCCAGAGCAACTATGTCCTTCCTGTAATGTGACCAGAACTGTACACAAAATTCCAGCTGTGCCTAACCAGTGTTTTATACAATTCCATCATTACATCCCTGCTTTTGGATTCACAGTGCTTCCCTGTTCAGCAGAAAGCTGTTTTAACTCATCATGTATAGATCCCACAAACAGCCCAAAACATTGAGATTTGCAGGTCCTGTGTACCCAAATTCCCACTCCATCTTTGAGATGAGATGTTAAACTGGCTGCCCCCATACAAGGATATAAAAGCTCCTACGACACTGTTTTGAAGAATGGCAGAGGAGCTTTCCTTGGAGTCCACGCCGATATTTATCCCTCAGTCAACATCACAAAAACACACAGATTATCAGATCATTATCTTTTTACCGTTAGTGGGAGCTTGCTGTGCTCAAATTAGCTGCTGCCTTTCCTGCATTGAAAGAGTGACTTCAACAGTCCTTTGCTGGTTGTAAAGCACTTTGGGACATGTGACGGTCATGGAAGGGACTATAGAAATACAAGTCTTTCTTTTCTTCTTAAATGAGCTCTGTGTTTTCAGAAAAAGAATTCTGCTGATTCCAGAAGATTGTTGTCTTGCTCCTTTGAGAAGAGCGAAGGTCAGCGAGACGACGCTGTCGGGACAGGATTGTCAACGTCAAGCTTGACCCCGGGGGCTAGCCCATCACACCCTGACCAATGTCCTGTGACATGTGCAAGCTCCACGTGCCCCAATCCTGAGGAGGGAGGTGGTCAGCTGGACAAGAGCTTGTTCAGTGCCCTGCTGACTCTGACTGCAAGTGAGGTATATCCAGCATTGCTGTATACAGCAGGCAGGACGGGGCTGGGGAAGCACGAGATCGGGGAGGGAGGGACTGAACTCGAGGGCTGGGGGAGTGGGGAATCGCGAGATCGGGACCGTTAGACGGAGAATCAATTCATTTCAATTGTTCATTTCTGCGAGAGTTTTGTCCTTTAGAATTAAACTGAATCATTCTGCAAATGTACTATTCAAAATAATATATCTCATACCAGCATACTGTTTGTTGTTAAGAGTCGGGCTGACTGAAATCTTCATAAAAGTTACGTTTCATGTCTGTTGACTAACTTGGACCAAATTAATGAGAATTCTGTTCATCGAATTGCCAAAGGATTTTTCTTTAATTCATGGGATGTGGGTGTCACTGGCTGGGCCAGAATTTATTGCCCATCCCTAGTTACCCCTTGAGAAGGTGGTGGTGAGCTGCCGCCTTGAACCACTGAAGTCCATGTGGTGTAGGTACACCCACAGTGCTGTTAGGGAGGGAGTTCCAGGATTCTGACCCAGCGACAGTGAAGGAACAGTGATATATTTCCAAGTCAGGATGGTGAGTGGCTTGGAGGGGAACTTCCAGGTGGTGGTGTTCCCATGCGTCTGTTGCCCTTGTTCTTCTAAATGGTAGCGGTCATGGGTTTTGGTCTCCATGGGAAGGTAACAGTTAACCATGGGAAATGACAATAACAGCCCGATGTCCTTATCTATGAAAGAAGATCATCCTTTCCTTCCGGTCTAGCACCTAACACTTGCCTTTTGAAAACTTGAGGCCCTCAGTAGAAAATGTATTCCAATCTTTGGGGTGCTCCTGTCCTTTCAGATCCTACTCCAGCAGTGGCATCTCTATTGTAGCACCCTTAAAAATTTTCCCTTCCACTAATAGGATTCCTCTTGGTGGCATGAATCCTGCTGGGAACTTGCCGTGTATCCCCGATGGTTCCTGACACAAGAAAATAGGCCAGGATTGGGGAAATTTCAGTGGAGCAGGAAAAAGTTCTGCCTCACCAAAACCCAACCACAAACAGAAGTATCCTGGCCATAGTGTGCTACAGGTATATCCCACACCAAGAGACATATCCCAGATCCAAACTTTTTCATTGTTTGATAGATAGATAGGTTTACTGGATTTTCATCACTATGCTACAATAGTATCCACGGTTATCAAATGGTCTTACTTGAATAGCAAGTTTTATAGTTGAAAAATGTGTGGCAGGACTCTCAATTAATCAACCCAAACCCCTCCATTTACTCAGCATGTCACCTCTGTACTCATAATGCTAGCTCCCCATCAAAAAGGTAGGCTGCAGTTGAAAAGATGTCCTCCCCGCCTTCCCCCTTTCTGTTTGCACCAGCAACAGAGGCAGGTACATTTACTGATTGTAAAATGTGCCCACTAGATGGTAGAGGTTGTGGGTTTGGATGGTGCTGTCTAAGAAGCCTTGGTGAGTTCATGTAGTACATCTTGTAGATGGTACACACTGCTGCCACTGTGTCAGTGCTGGAGGGAGTGAATGTTTGTGGATGGGATGCCAATCAAGCGGGCTGCTTTGACCTGGATGGTGTCAAGCTTCTTGAGTGTTGTTGGAGCTGCACTCGTCCAGGCAAGTGGAGAGCATTCCATCAAACTCCTGACTTGTGCCTTGTAGATGATGGACAGGTTTTGGGAAGTCAGGAAGTGAGTTACTCGCTACAGAATTCCCAGCCTCTGATCTGCTCTTGTAGCCACAGTATTTATATGGCTAGTCCAGTTCAGTTTCTGGTCAATGGTAGCCCCCAGGATGTTGATAGCAGGGGAATTCAGCGATGGTAATGCCATTGAATGTCAAGGGGCAAAATTCGAATAAATAATACCACACGAACAAACTGTTGTTCCTTTAACTCCGTGACTGTGTCACGAGGGACTGGGAGCTGTGGCCTTTGAGCTGTCACTCACATCAGAAAGTGATTTCAGAAGCAGTGCAGGAAACAGCTGCCCCAAGATGCCGTTTCACCGTGTGTCGAGGATTAAACTCGTGTTTGTGACTACATTAACAGTGCGAGAAATAAGTATTAGTAACATTCACATTTGCATCACATCTAACCTTTAAAAATATGGATTCTGCTTTGATCAGTCTGATCAAGAATATTCAGAATTACACAGAATTTCCAGCGCAGAGACAGGCCATTGGGCCCAACTGCTCCCACTTGAGCCTCCTCCATCATCTCACCATATCAACATATTCTTCTATTCCTTTCTCCCTCATCTAGCTTTACCTTAAATGCTATTCACCTGAACCACTCCTCCTGGTAGCGAGTTCCACATTCTCACCACTCTCTATGTAAAGAAGTTTCTCCTGAATTCCTGATTGGCAATTATCTTATAATTATGGCCCCTTGTTTAGGATTCCCCCACAAGTGGAAACATTTCTTGATGTCTACTCTATCAAAACCCTTCATAATCTTCAAGACCTCTATTCGGCCTTCTTATTTTTCGGGTGAAAAGAGCCCTAGTCTGTTTCAGTCTTTCCTGATAGTTCTAACCTCTCAGTTCTGGTATCATCCTTGTAAATCTCTTCAGCACCTTCCCCAGTGCCACTATATCCTTTTTTATAGTATGGAGACCGGAGCTGTGCACTGTACTCCTGAGTGTGGTCTGACCAAGGTCCAAAACTATCAGGAAATTTTGGTGTGGCCTGAGTCCCTCACACCAGAATTTCCTGAAAACAGCAATGGAGTGCACCGTGGATACATCGTTACTGTGGGGCAGTTTTTACACAAATTTTGGCTGATACATTCTGTGATTAATTTTCTATTTCAATTGCAAATTCCATGTTAATGTTGAAAACTATCTTTGTAAACACGTCATGCTGTCATGATACCTCTTCCTCTACCAACGTTGGTGAGGGGGATGTAATAACAGTGTGACACGGTTACACGAGCATTTGCTATTATAAATGTGGGAGAAGGGTTTATAATGGAACAAGATTGCACATGTAAGATTTTAAATATATTATAGACTTTCATCACATTTATTTCCTCTGTATTTAGAAAAATCAATTTGCGTTGAAGGCCTGTGAAGGCTTGCTCCTGTTGGCCACGTTACCAGAGGAAGTGGCAGCACGGTACATGGTGGAAAGCACAACGCTGTGTCACACACTGACCGACAGGCTGTCTGATCGCTACAGGCTGATACCGGACTCCGTCGACCCCAGACAAGTTGAGTTGCTGGGAAGAGTTAACTGGCGGTACGCAAAACTATTTCAGTTCATAAAAGGGGGGGAGAAAGAAACAGAAAACATTGTACTTGTTTAGCTCCTTATCTGAGAGTATCAAGATTTCTCAAAGTGCCTCGCACACTGAATCACTTCAGAAGTTCAGTTGCTCAAGGGTGAGGAACTTAAAGGGTTATGGATAAAACATTGAGGGGGGTGGGTGGCTATGGGACTAAACATGACTGCTCTTTCAAAGAGCTGGCACAGGCATAACAGCCTGAATGGCCTCTCACTGTGCTGTAAATTTCTATGATTCTATCATAAACCTCCTCTTGCAAAGGTTCTACTGGATGTACTGATGCTGTGCTCTGGTTTGCTCTACATCTGCAGGTCACACTATGCTGCCGGTCATGTGGAAGATGCAGAGTCACTTCCAGGTAAAGGGGCTGTGTTGTCTTTCTTCTCATGGCTGGACTACTGTGATCAGCTGGTGAAGGAAGCCCATAAGGTAGGTTGCTCTCGTCAGGTGTATGAGTTTGTGGGGGGTTGGGGGCGGTGTGTGTACTGTGCACAGAGATAATGGGCTAAAGCCTCCACACTCTATGCCACAAAGCCTAACACTGCAGATCGCAGCAATGGCTCACAGTTGTGTGGGGCTGCTGACCAGGTCACCAAGACAGAAGGAGGGGATGTTAATGGAGAGTTTCCCAGCACCAAGAAAACCTCAATCTTTTAAACAGCGCTGTTACTCAGAAGACCCCCGTCTCCAATCCTGTCTCGTTGCTAATCAGTTCTCTTTAGTGGACAGCAGTGTAAAGGAGCTGAGATTGTGGTTGCGTCAAGGTTTAATGCAGTGGAAAAACAGCTCTCAGTGCACCGGCAATCTCCTGTTCCGATGTTCACGGAGAGTCAGACGATGCATTTACAACACGGGTGTAACTGACAACATGTTCTGCCGGTGAGGTTAGAAAGAACCAGCCTTCCCATTTGAAATAATTATGATTTTCTGAAAAGCAAAGCACTAAGACACATCACCTTCACAGTAGTTTGGAAAACAAGCACAAACTGATCATTTACTCACTGCAAGGTCTGGAGTTTGCTCTGAGAGGCTGCTCGTTCAATTCTGGAGCTTCGTTAAAAAGGTGGCGATCTTAGCAGGTTTTGACCTGGGACTGTTGCACCAATTTGGTTGCCTCCTGATGGTGATTCACTTCTAAAGTGATTCCAGGCTGTGAGTTTGGTGATTCACTGAGGAACAGCCCTGTCATCAGCCAGTTTATTAGCAGGGGCCACTGGCTGACAGGCCCAGTGCTGTCTTGTACTCAGTGCCTGCCTATTTCCAGGATCAGTGAGTAACACTTCCATCTCCTCTTCCAGGTAACTGCTGCTGCTGTGGCCCTGGAAATCAGGAGGCGTTTCTTTGTCAAAGTCTTGGAGCCACAACTATTGCAGGTGTAAGTAGTTGCTTCTCTCGCTTTTGAATGAAAAACGTGAGCCATGCAACAATTAATAAACGTTTCTACTTGTTGTGAGAAACTGCAGCAGGCCAGGTGTATATACACATGTCACATTCAGCAAAAGGTGCTCCCTCTATCAGTCTTACCATTGTAACTCACCTCGTCCCTGTCCCTCTCCACCACCAAACCTATCTGCCTGGTTTCACTCCCTCCATCATTACGTCTATTCCCAATGAAGCTGATCTTATGAAAGCTCCAGTCGCACCTTAAGTCACCGACATCGCTGACGACGGAGCCTGTGCCCTTGAAAAGCTGCCTCCTTGAACCGCTGCAGTCCATGTGGTGTAGGTTCACTCAACGGTATTATTAGGGAGTCAATCCAAAGATTTTGACAGCGACAGTGAAAGAATGCCGATATAGTTCCAAGTCAGGATGGTGTGTGACCTGGAGGGGAAATCGAGGTGGGGGACAGCATTAAACGGGAAATTAGAGATGCATGTAACATGGATGCTACAGTAATCATGGGTGACTTTATAGATGTATAGACTTGGCAAACCAAATTAGCAATAATACTTTGGCGGATGAATTCCTGGATTGTGTACGAGATGTTTTTTAGACCAATATGTCGGAGGAGCCGACCAGGGCAGGCTATCTTAGATTTGGTATTGGGCAATGAGAAGGGGTTAATTAACAATCTTGTTGTGCGGGGTCCTTTAGAGAAGATTGACTATAACATGATAGAATTCTTCATTAGGATGGAAAATGAAGTAGTTGAATCCGAAACTAGGGTCTTAAGTCTAAACAAAGGAAACTACGAAGGCATGAGGGGTGAATTGGCTATGATAGATTGGGAACTTCATTAAAAGGCATGACGGTGGATAGGCAATGGCTAATATTTAAGGAACGAATGAAAGCATTGTAACAGCTATATATTTCTTTCTGGTGCAAAAACACAACAGGTAAAATTGCCCAACCATAGTTAGCAAAACAAATTAAGAATAGTATTAGATCCAAAGAGTCATATAAAGTTGCTAGAAAAAGTAGCAAGCCTGAGGATTGGGAACAGTTTAGAGTTCAGCAAAGGAGGACCAAGAGATTGATCAAGAGGGGAAAAATAGAATATGAGAGTAAACTTGCAAGGAACACAAAGGTGGACTGTAAAAGCTCCTATAAGTATGTAAAAAGAAAAAGTTAAGTGAAGACAAATGTAGGTCCCTTAAAGTCTGCAACAGGAGAATTTATAATGGAGAACAAGGAAATGGCAGAGCAATTAAACAGCTACTTTGGTTCTGTCTTCACAGAAGAAAACACAAATAACTTCCCAGAAATACTAAGGAAATAAGGGTCTAGTGAGAAGGAAGAATTGAAGGAAGTTGGTATTAGTAAAAACAAATGCTGGAGAAATTAATGGGATTGAAAGCCGATAAATCCCCAGGGCCTGATAATCTAAATCCTCGGGTACTAAAGGGGGTGAAATAGCGGATGCATTGGTTGTCATCTTCCAAAATTCTGTAGATTCTGGAACAGTCCTAGCAGATTGGAGGGTAGCAAATGTAACCCCACTATTTAAAAAAGGAGTGGGGGGGGAGAAAAAGGAGTTACAGACTGGTTAGCCTAACATCAGTAGTAGGGAAAATGCTAGAGTCTATTACAAAGAATGTGATAACAGGACATTTAGAAAATATCAATGGGATTAGACAAAGTCAACATGGATTTATAAAAGGGAAATCACATTTGACAAACCGACTGGAGTTTTTTGAGGACCTAACTAGTAGAATAGATAAGGGAGAAGCAGTGGATGTGGTGTATTTAGATTTTCAGAAAGCTTTTGATAAAGTCCCTTGTAAGAGGTTAGTGTGTAAAATTAAAGCACGTAGGATTGGGGGTAATATATTGGCATGAATTGAGAATTGGTTAGCAGACAGGAAACAGTGAGTAGGAATAAATGAGTCTTTTTTGGAGGGGCAGGCGGTGACTAGTGGGGTTCCGCAGAGATTGGTGCTTGGGCCCCAGCCATTCACAATATATATCAATGATTTTGATGAGGGAACAAAATGTAATTTTTCCAGTTCGCTGATGCCGCAGAACTAGGTGGGAATGTGAGTGGTGAGAAGGACGTAAAGAGGCTTCAAGGTGATTTAGACAAGTTCAGTGAATGGGCAAATACATGGTAGATGCAGTATAACGTGGATAAGTGTGAAGTTATCCAGTTTGGTAGGAAAAACAGAATGGCAGAGTATTATTTAAATGGTGATTGATTGGGAAATGTTGATGTGCAAAGGGACCTGGGTCTTCTTGTACACCAATCACTGAAAGCAAGCATGCAGGTGCAGCAAGCAGTTAAGAAGGCAAATAGTATGTTGGCCTTCATTGCGAGAGGACTTGAGTACAGGAGCAAGGATGTCTTACTGCAGCTGTACAGGGCCTTGATGAGACTACACCTGGAGTATTTGAGCAGTTTTGGTCTCCTTAACTAAGAAAAGATATACTTGCCATAGAGGGAGTCCACTGAAGGTTCACCAGACTAATTCCTTGGCTGGCAGGATTGTTGTATGAGGTGAGATTTGGTCGAGTAGGCTTGTATTCACTGGAGTTTTGAAGAAATGTATAAAATTCTGACAGGGATGATGTTTACCCTGTCTGGGGGGGATCTGGAACAAGGGGTCTTAGCCTCAGGATATGGGGTAGGCCATTTAGGACTGAGATGAAGAGAAACTCCTTCACTCAGAGGGTGGTGAACCTCTGGAATTCTCTAGAAGGCTGTGGAGGCCAAGTCACTGAATATATTTAAGAAGGAAATAGATAGATTTCTAGACACTAAAGGCATCAAGGGGTTTGGGGAAAGAGTGGGAGTATGGCGTTGAGATAGAGGATCAGTCATGACCATATTGAATGGTGGAGCAGGCTCAGAGGCTGAATGGCCTACTCCTGCTCCTATTTTCTACGTTTCTATGTTTGTCCTTATAGGTGGTAGAGGTCACCGGTCTGGAAGGTTCTGTTGAAGGAGCCTTGGTGAGTTGCTGCAGTGCATCTTGTAGATGGTACACACTGCTGCCACTGTGCGTTGGTGAGTGAATGTTTGTGGTTGAGATCAATCAAGTGGGCTGCTTTGTCCTGGACGGTGTCAAGCTTCTTGAGTGTTATGGAAGCTGCACTCATCCAGGCAAGCGGAGAGTATTCCATCACACTCCTGACTTGTGCCTTGTAGATGGTGGACAGGCTTTGGGGAGTCAGGAGGTGAGTTACTCTCCGCACGATTCCCGGCCTTTGACCTGCTCTTGCAGCCATAGTATTTATGTGGCTGGTCAAGTTCAGTCTCTGGTCGATGGTAACCCAAGGATGTGCCACCTCCAACACTTGTGCCGAAAATTTACTTGAACAGGGAGCTAAACTTGTGCCTCTTTAGTAGAAGCTGCCATCCTGAATAGGGCTTTCTTGCAAGCCCTCTGTTTTTGCCTGTGATTGACTATTGCAGGCCTTGTTTGCCTTCCGCAGGTCCGAGGTCGGGATCCTCTCGTCCACCGCGCTGCTTATGGGGGTCGTGACTCACATCACCTCGCCCCGGTTGCTGGATGAACTTGTTCTGTTTTTGCTGGGAGATCAGAAAGAGGCGGAGGTGCCCGTGGACCCAGCCTGCCACCTGCTGCGTTCCCAGCTGATAGAACGCTGCAACCATCTGTCCGACGAGGTGAGCTTGCAGGTCAGCGTGGGGAGAGGTCGCAGGTCGACGCAGGTCAGTACGGTTCAGCCAGCATGGAGAGGTTATAGACCTCTGCAGTGAGATCACAGATCAGTGCATTGAGGTCAGCATGGTGAGGTTTCATCTCTTGCACTCATCAGATTTCGTTAGAATGTTAGTCAGCTGCTCCATTTAAAGCTTCTGTGGAAGCAACAGTTACTAAATGCAGCATCAGAGTTGAGCTTATTTGACAACACTCTCGCCGCTGGGTCAGTTGTTTGGTTCTCATCTCAGAGTTTGAGCTTATGAATACACAAAATGATAGCTTGAAATATATTGTGGGGCTCACCATGTATTTGCAGTAGTGAGAGTGAGGATGTGTTGTGTTTTCTTGTAGATCAGTATGGCCACACTGAGATTCTTTGAACAGCTCCTGCAGAAACCTCAGGAACATATCATTTATAACCTGGTGCTCCGGAATATGAGAGGCCGCTGCTACATTGGAAACAGTATTGGACATGAGGACAGACCTGCAGAGAACGAACAGCTAGATGAGACAGAGTAAGGGATTCGAGTTAACTGTTCTCATAAATTGCACTGTAGATTCAGTGCTGGTGTGAAAGTTTGACTGGGTTTTAACTGGTTTTCTTCCTTTGTGAAGCTTGCTGGGTGCAAACCAGGTGACTCACTTCTGTTTCTCACTCACTGCTTTGTCCTGTTTGAATCTCAGTGGCTGGAGCTATAGGAGGGGATGTTGTTCGTGCTGATCATTCAATGGTGGAACCAGCCTGTATCAAAACACCAATACCTGGAGCTTGAGATACGGGAGTTTTGATATAAACTTTAAATGGAGACCATGAGGTTTTGTGGTAAAAATCTAGGAGGCCCCATAAAGATGAGAAGCTTAAAGACAACAGACGTTTGGTGTATCTGATACCAGAGCGATCCTTCCTCTCAGTTTGCTGCCATTATGTGTCAGTGATACAGTGGTGGACACCTGGGCAGTTTTAAACTGTAGCTTCATACGGAGCAGGATTGGGATTGCACTGGACACTCCCACAAATGGTGCAGGGTCGTCCTTGGCTCAGTGGGTCCAGTTGTCAGATTGCCGACTTTAGTTACACTGCTTCTCCTGTGTCATTACGGACGCTAACGTTTAGAGTACCAGCACGAAACTAACAGCGAAATGAACCATCACATTTGAGGCGAGATACTGAGTTCTCTCCCGTGCTGAGGCATTTTATTTATTTAATCATGTGATGTGGGTGTCACTGGCTAAGCAGTTATTGCCCATCCCTATTGTCCTTGAGAAGGCGGTGGGAGCAATTAAGTGGCTTGCTCGGCTATTTCAGATGGCACTTAAGAATCAAGCACATTGCTGTGGGTCTGGTGTTACACAAAGCCAGACCAGGTAAGGATAGCAGATTTCCTTCCCTTAAGGACATTAGGGAACCAGATGGGTTTTTATGACAACCCAGCAATACCATTACTAATACGAGCTTCTTAAATGAGGTTTTAATTAATTAATTGAATTTAAATCACCCAGCCATGGTGGGATTTGAAGTTTGTCTCTGGATTATTAGTCCAGTAAGATAACCACTATACTTGTGTACCCTCTAATGATGGAATAGAATAATGCTGCAGACCTTGCTTCATTGAGCCAGAAAGAGAGAGATCTAAACTCCATTCATTTGGCTTTTCCAGAGAATTTGAAGAAGATCCTTTCTTCACTGACATCTACACAGGGAGCAGATTCCCAGCTTCTGATTGGCTTGTTCCACCAGTAGCAACGCAAGAGGCAACAAAGGCTGATGGGAAACCAGAGGTTAACAGAATAGTCAACAGGTGAGTGCCATATCTCAGCTTTCTATTCCCATAAGGTGAGTGCCATATCTCAGCTTCCTATTCTTGACAGGTAAGTGATGTATCTAAGCTTCCTGCTCCTGAAAGTTGAATGCCATATCTCAGCTTCCTGCTCCCGAAAGGTGAGTGCCATATCTCAGCTTCCAGCTCCCGATAGGTGAGTGCCACATCTCAGCTTCCTGCTCCCGAAAGGTGAGTGCCACATCTCAGCTTCCTGCTCCCAAAAGGTGAGAGCCACATCTCAGCTTCCTGCTCCCGAAAGGTGAGAGCCACATCTCAGCTTCCTGCTCCCAAAAGGTGAGTGCCATATCTCAGCTTCCTGCTCCTGAAAGGTGAGTGCCACATCTCAGCTTCCTGCTCCTGAAAGGTGAGTGCCGTATCTCAGCTTCCTGCTCCCGAAAGTTGAATGCCGTATCTCAGCTTCCTACTCCCGTAAGGTGAGTGCCATATCTTAGCTTTCTGCTCTCGACAGGTGAGTGCCCTGTCTCAGCTTCCTGCTCTGGACAGGCGAGTGCCGTGTCTCAGCTTCCTGCTCTGGATAGGTGAGTGCCGTGTCTTAGCTTTCTGCTCTAGACAGGTGAGTGCCATGTCTCAGCTTTCTTCGCTTGATGAGGGAGTTTAAGGTTTAGTTTCTTTGATGAAATTCACGATGATAATTGCTGCCTTTTTGAACTTGACGTGTAGATGCCTGAATATAGTGTTTATTTTGTTACCATAGTGTTCGGTCTGTAATTGTGAGTCCGTGCTGCTGTGTGTTCGGTCTGTAATTGTGAGCCCGTGCTGCTGTGTGTTCGGTCTGTAATTGTGAGTCCGTGCTGCTGTGTGTTTGGTCTGTAATTGTGAGTCCGTGCTGCTGTGTGTTTGGTCTGTAATTGTGAGTCCGTGCTGCTGTGTGTTTGGTCTGTAATTGTGAGTCCGTGCTGCTGTGTGTTCGGTCTGTAATTGTGAGTCCGTGCTGCTGTGTGTTCGGTCTGTAATTGTGAGCCCGTGCTGCTGTGTGTTCGGTCTGTAATTGTGAGTCCGTGCTGCTGTGTGTTCGGTCTGTAATTGTGAGTCCGTGCTGCTGTGTGTTCGGTCTGTAATTGTGAGCCCGTGCTGCTGTGTATTCGGTCTGTAATTGTGAGTCCGTGCTGCTGTGTGTTCGGTCTGTAATTGTGAGTCCGTGCTGCTGTGTGTTCGGTCTGTAATTGTGAGCCCGTGCTGCTGTGTGTTCGGTCTGTAATTGTGAGCCCGTGCTGCTGTGTGTTCGGTCTGTAATGGTGAGTCCGTGCTGCTGTGTGTTCGGTCTGTAATTGTGAGTCCGTGCTGCTGTGTGTTCAGCCTGTGTCCCTGAGCTACGTGAAGGAAAAGAAGCAGAGGATCATCCTAGAATCTTTCAATAGACACTGGAGATTGATTATAGAGCAGCATGACACTCTCCAATGTAAAAGAAAGGCTTGCATTTATATAGGGCCTTTTATGACCACCGGGAGTTGACAGCCAATGAAGTAGTTTTAAAGTGTAGTCACTGTTGTAATGTAGGAAATGTGGCAGCCAATTTGCACACACCAAGCTCCCACCATCTAAGCTATTTTCGTGATGTTGATTGAGGGATAAATATCAGCTTGAACACCGGGAATAATTCCCCTGCTCTTCTTCTAAATTTGTGCCAGGGAATCTTTTATGCTCACATGAAGGGGCAGACAGTCTCATCTGAAAGTCAGAACCTCCAAAAGTGCAGTACTCCTTCCATACTGCACTGGAGTGTCAGTCTAGATTTTTGTGCTTAGTCCATGTCCTCAAATGGGACTTGAACCCACAACCTTCTGACTCAGAGGCAAGAGTGCTACCCACTGAGCCAAGTCTAATGTGAATTGGGATGAGGATGAGAGGAAAGATAAAGGTGCCCTCAGGACTGGTTACATTTCAAGATTTCAGCTTCTATGTGTTTATGTTTCAGCTTCTTGTGTCTTGTTCCTGACGCAGTGAAAACCTCTCACCTTGTGGCAGGCTGTGGGTATGACACTTACCTTGTGGATGCACATCGAATGGTAAGCCGTCTGTTTGCCTGGCTGGTGTACAAGTGTGGTATCTTCCGGGTGGTTGAAGTTTCCCTAAAGCCTGATCCAAATAATTAAGAATTAAAATTTGTAACAAATGTCTAAAACAAAATGCTGGGATTTCTAACTGCATTTGTGGGACAGTGTAGTTTGTTGGAACTACTGCTTCTGGGATCTAAGTCACACTTCATAGAATGGTTACAACACAGTTAGGAGGAAACTTTACCCTTTTCCCGTCAGCTTATCCTAATCTCAATACCATCTTAATCAGAGTAACCCCACACACAGGCTGGCCTGATTAGTTAACTCTCCAATGAATTACTGCTCAACACAAAAACAAAAATAAAAATACCTGGAAAAACTCAGCAGGTCTGACAGCATCTGCGGAGAGGAAAACATTAACGTTTCAAGTCCGTATGACTCTTCAACAGAACTAACAGAATTACTGCTGTCCACTGTGTGGGTACAGGGAGCTCCACTGTCACTCGGTTGAACTTAATGCCCACTGACCAATATTGTGGTTTAAGATTACTGTTGGGTGTATGCTTCCAAAGACATGAGGTAACCCGCTGAGGCCATGTTGAGTTCTAGGCTGTATACCTGTGCTGTGTTCTGTAGTTCCAGGGTTGCTGTGTCAATGCCAGGGAGTGGAAGTGGCCACTTGTCCCCAACCATTTGGAAAGCTGTGACCCAGGCAGGATATTTTATGAAGGCGATTTCCTGAAAGTCCTCTTTGACAGAATGGCACAGATCCTACAGCAGGTAACTCGCAAACGAAATGGGACAATGAAATCTCAGATGATTGATCATTCCTGTTTTTCAGATGCTGTCGAACGACAGGTTGCGAGGCTCCTGGCCCTGTCTCACTCTGCAATCTGTTTCAGATCAAACTCTAAACTAGTGGCAGTCGTGGCTCTCACCTCTGAGTCAGAAGATCATGAATTCAGGTCCCACTCCAGAGACTGAGCACAAAATCCAGGCCAACATTTAGTGTAGTACTGAGGGAGCATTGCACTGTTGGAATGCCATTACTGAGGGAGTGCTCCACTGTTGCAGAGTCAGTACTGTCAGAGGGACCATACTGAGGGAACGATGCACTGTCGGAATGCCATAATTGAGGGAGCGCTGCACTGTTGCAGGGGCAGTACTATCAGAGGGGCCATACCGAGGGAGCACTGCGCTGTCGGAATGCCATTACTGAGGGAGTCCTTCACTTTCAGGAGCAGTACTGTCAGAGGGGCCATAATGAGAGAGCGCTGCATTGTTGCAGGGGCAGTACTGAGTGAGGCACTTTTATCTTTTAGAGGAGACATTAAACTAAGGCCCCATCTACCCTATGGTGGGTGCAAAAGATCTTACAGTACCAATTAAAGAGGATGGGAGCTCTTCCTGGTGTCCTGACCTTAACTAACGCCTAAAAACAGATTATTTGGCCATTATGTCATTGCTGTTGTGGGATCTCACTGTGCACTGATTAGATTCCTAACAAAGGACTTCATTGGCTATAAAGCACTTTGGCTCACGCCAAGGTCTTTAAAGGTGCTATACAAATGTAATATCCTCTTCCCCAGAAGTTGGGCGCCTCTCCACAGGGCTGCAAGAGTGTGATTAGTCACCCTGAGCTTCTACTGATCAAGAACAATGAGCATTTATAAACTGCCTTAAAGTAGAAGAAAAGACACCCCCAAATGCTTCATAAAGACCATGAAAAAACTTGGGTGCTGAGCCAAAGGAGATGTGAGGAGGGCTGACCAGTAGCTTGGGGAGGGATAGATGGTTGTAAGGAGAATCTTGAAGGAGAAGGGGGAAGCGATGAGATGGGGAGGTTCAGGAAGGGTATTCCAGAATGTGAATCCTCGTTGGTAGTAATTGGTTAACTATTCTGTATAACTGAGTGATTCCCTGCTCTAATTGCACTAATGGTGCAATTATTGTACAAATGCTTAACAGGCTTGCATTCAGTTCCTTTCTCTGCACTTAAAACAACTTTTCTGTTGAAACCAAACAGCATTTACTTGATTACATCAAACATTATGTTCTTAATATTTTCCCTTCCAGCCTTATGACTTGAATTTGCAAATAACGTCTGTGATATCGAAAGTTGCACTCTTCCCTCACCCTCACCTCCATGAGTATTTGCTGGACCCGTACATTAACCTCGCCCCTGGCTGCAGGTCTCTCTTCTCTGTCATTGTCCGAGTGAGTACCCTCATCCTGTTCTGTGATGTCTATTCTTGCCTCCAATCAATTGTTTGTGTCCAGGATGAGCTACAGTTTATACAGAATTAATAGGCAGCTGTAATCATTACAGAGACTGAAGTTACTCAGCTGAGTGAGTGGACAATCCAGTTCAACATGCAATGGGCTAACAAACCAGTGGTCACGAGCTCATGGCAAACTGAAATTGAATTTAATCAGTCTGCTCATTTCTGGACTGGCATTTGAACAAATAACTATGGATTGTTGTTAAAAACCCCACTGGATTTCTCTCCTGACACCTCTACTGGGTCCGGCCTACACGTGACTCCAGTCTCACCCGAAATAGTTGACTCTTCATGCCCCCTCCCCTTTCTCACGGCAATAAATGTCAGCCTTGCCAGCTTCACCCACATCCTAAGAATGATCATGGTGCTTGCCACCTGATGAGAGTGACTGGGGGATATTAGTGGTAATGCTACTGGACTAGTAATCCAGAGGCTCAGACTGATGCTCTGGAGGCATGAGTTCAAATCCCAACATGATAGCTGGGGGAATTTTAAATTCAATAAATCTGCAATAAAATACTAAACTCATTGTTAATGATCATAAAACTCATTTGGTTCAGGGGAGGAAATTTGCCACCCCAACCTGGTCTGGCCTGTATGTGATTCCAGACCCACAGCAATGTGGTTGATTCTTATCTGCCCTCTGCAGTGGCCTAGCAAGCTACACAGTTGTACAGAAAAAGCATTATGGGTGCACTTACACCACACGGACCGCAGCGGTTCAAGAATGCAACTTACCACTATCTTTTCGAGGGCAATTAGGGATGGGCAATAAATGCTGGCCTTGTCAACAACGCCCACATCCCAAGAATGAATAATAAAAAAACAAAATCAAATGCTGACTTTCTTAAAGGTGCTTTTTCCTAAACAAGTCATCTAATCAGGTTGATAACTGTCATGGAACTGTCTCTCTCTGCTTGGCTTAGGTAATTGGAGACCTCATGCAGAGAATCCAGAGAATCCCACAGTTTCCTTCCAAGTTACTGCTGGTCAGAAGACAGCTGATGGGATTGGAACCTGAAGATGTGTAAGTAACATGGAATCATTTTGTATCTTCCTGATATTCAGTGAGTTGTGTGCATTCACAGTGTTAAACTATTGTCAATGAGGAGCTCTGTTAAACATTTTTCAATTCATTGAATTTACTGGCACTTTATACCTTTAAAACGAGCATGAAAACTTGGTCTCGATCTTAGCATTAAAACAAGCAAAGAGTTTTGCTTCTATTTATTCAAAGTTGTGGAGGTTTTAACCGCACCAGCGCATATCTCACCTGAATTATTTGAGGATGATTTGTGACTGGGAGCTCTCTTTGAAACCTCTACATTGCCTTGCACAGTGTGATATTTTTGGGTCTACAAAGCTAGTGGCTACTTATCAAGGCTTCCCTTCTGTGGTTCTCAGTCTGCAACCCCCATCCCAACTGCACCTCTCCCCTCAGTCTGTAAATCCCTCCCTTCTCTACCTCTCCACACCCCCACCACACTTTCCTAAACATATGCAGATCCCATCTTTCAGGTTAAATTTTGGGTCTTCTCCCTCAGCTCCCACATTTGGGATGAATGTCCATTCCAGGGCAGGTTTGAGCAGCTGGTGAGGGAGCATTCGTGCTTTGGCAGTATGAACTACTGATGGGAGTTAAAATAAGGGCAGAGGGCAGTATAGTTTAAATTTGGGACTGTACATCTCCATCGCCTTATACAAATATTCACTAAAATGTGTGTCTGAATTTTGCAGAGTGGATCATGCCACACTACTGAAGGGTGTGATTGTCTTGGAGGAATTCTGTAAGGAGCTGGCTGCAATATCATTTGTCAAATACCCATCGGAACCAGACTAAACTCAGACTGGCTGCAGTGCCTTTTCTCAAGAGACCACTGAACTGTCACTGGACATTGTACACGTGTTTCCAGCACACGAACTTGGACAATCCGTCCCTCTTCAGTTTTATGTTTTAAGTTCAACTGAGTGTTTTTGTCATGGTGAGGGATTTTGGAAACTTTTCTTCTCTTCCCCCCCCACCCCTTGGATTCCCACCTTAAATTTGAACCATGGGATGAGCTTGCACCAGGAATGGTGTGAGATAGACAGGACTTAATTGCTTGTTCCAACTCCTCTGTCAGCGGGACATTAATCAGCTACGAACTCCTGCCAACAGCAGAGGTCAGCCTCAGAACCTGAGTGGCGCCCCCTTTCCCCATCCCAATCCCGTCCTGCACCATTTATTACTGTACACTTGTCTGTGGTTCAGGGCACATAAGGTACAAGATTATGTCTGTCACTGTTTCCAAATAATTAATTATGTGAAATGCATTGATCATTTCAAAGGTAAGGGGCTGTACAACTTTGTTTTATTTATGTGTAAAGATGACCGAATCACGTGAATATAACTGCCAGGGTCTTGTTGTTGTTTGTAGATAGACTGTAATGCTGGAAGGTGAAAGTGGATGCCTTTTAGATGAGCTACTTGTATAGAGAATGACTCCCTTGTCTTGAGGGGAAGTTGGTGGTGTGGTTTAATCACTGCCTGTAACACCAGCTGCCAACAGCTATGGACATTTTATTTTATGATTAAAAGATGAAATGTCCATGGTACTGTATTAAATCTTTTTGGGGACTGTGCTGAAAAGGGACCAGAGGGAGTGGTGCCTAGTCAGAGGGGCAGGACTGACAGAGCACTGCCCCATCGGAGGGGCAGGACAGAGGGAGTGCCACACTATTGAAGGTGCCATCTTTCAGATAAATCGAGGTCCCATCTGCCCCCTCAGATGGATGCAAAAGGTCCAATGGCACTATTTTGTAGAGATAGATCGACCAGGCTAACAGTTATCAAACATCACTAAAACAGATTGGTTATTTATTTCAATGCCTCACCGTCCTACTGAATGTTTAATATCAGCTTTACCAGTACGAGAATTAAGACAAGCACAATACAGATAGCAGACTCTATTTGGCTCTAATTTACGTCAGTTAGTTACTGTCTACTCAGCTGACTCTGGGGTAAGGCCAACGGTTCAGAGAAACAGAATTGTAGTTAATGCAGGCCCCAATGTCCTGAAAATGATACTGAGACAAGTGGTCATGTGTAGCTTACACACGTTGGCTACATCGCTGCTTCAGAACTGGGCTAATGATCAACACCCTGCTACTGCCATCACCTTTTATTACCAAGCTTACCATTTTTCCAATGATTTTCATTGCACTAAGATACAAACATTCATCTCTTAGACTAAATGTTTTATACATTTAACACTGAGATTGGTAGAGTGCTGTTGGGCGTTCTAGGTTAAAGGCACAGCTAGATGGTGTTCAAGTATAGATCAGCCCTGATTGAATTGAATGGAGGAGCAAATGGGAGGGGAACTGAATAGTCTCTTTCTCAGGTCGATGGCAGTTTTACAAATGTGATGAGTTCATTCACTGCACCCTGGGCAAATCTGGCACCAGCATCCTGTATTTTGTGGGGGTGGGAAAGTTGGGAGGTGGGGGTGGGAAGGTTGGGAGGTGGGGGTGGGAAGGTTGGGAGTGGGAAGGTTGGGAGGTGGGGGTGGGAAGGTTGGGAGGTGGGGGTGGGAAGGTTGGGAGGTGGGGGTGGGAAGGTTGGGAGGTGGGGGTGGGAAGGTTGGGAGGTGGGGGTGGGAAGGTTGGGAGGTGGGGGTGGGAAGGTTGGGAGGTGGGGGTGGGAAGGTTGGGAGGTGGGGGTGGGAAGGTTGGGAGGTGGGGGTGGGAAGGTTGGGCGGGCAGGGACGGAAAAGACTTAGTGACACTGGATCACGATCAGGAACCAATGTGGGAGCAGCTTTGAGTCTGTTTAATGTGCATAACTCAGCTGATTCTCAGTGCCTGGCGTTCCACAGTGAGGTACCAGAGTGACCCTTTCCAGACAGAATCATCTTCAGAGGGAACCCTCAACCAGGCACCTACACTACCTGGGTTACAGGTGCTGGCACCTGCACCACACTCCCCCCCAACTCCCTTCCTCCCAACCGCCCACAGGAGGGTCACACGCTCCCTACAACAAGCATCACTGGGTAAATGATAGAGCCCAGGGAGCTGCTCACAGGATGGCACGTGCTGCCTGGAAGGCTGCCACCTCGTCAGGTGTCCTCAGGTACTGCTCGATTTCACTATCTGATATCTCCTCCTCTCCTGTGGTTGGCTCGGTGCCTTGGCTTCCCTCTGCTTCTGGGCAGGACTTTCTCTTCTTCCTTTGTGTGAGGCACGGAGGGAGGAAGATTGGCGCTGCGCGTTTGTGCCCTGGCCCCATATTCCCTGTGGGACTCAGCTGATCCTGAGGAGAGGGCCCAGTCTCCCCACCCTCCCCATCCCTGGTCCACTCACCCCCACCCTCAGTCTCCCTGCCCGTTTCCGTTGCAGTTCCTTCGCTCGGGTCCATATGCCCGCCTGCATTCTCTGTCCAAGCGAGGCTGAGCGTCTGTCTGAGTAACAGGGCTCGATGACGGAGAATGTCATTGGTGTACTTCACCACAGTCTTGGCATCGAGCCGCTGTGATGCCAGCCATGCCAGCTGCGATGCCAGCCGGAGCAGAATGTCAACGATCTCCTTCACCCTCAGTGAGGCGGGCGGGGGCTGCCTGATCCCTGCCAGCTTGCAGAACTTCCCCAGACTGCACTTCAGACGGTGCACAGGGAGAAGCGATTGCCAGGCCAGGTAAGCTGCAGCCGTGATGATGGGCACAGGGTGTCTCCCAGTCACCAGCCACGTCTCACTGGCCAGCTCCACAAGCTGCAGGGCACGATCCACCACCTTGTCTTTATTCTCCAGGAACATGGACGGGACTGACGCAGAATTCTGGAACAAGTTAAGCCTATAAGGAGGGGGGGAAAAAAAAAAATCAAAGTTGCAGTGTGCAGGAAATACACTCCTGACATCCCTCATTATCTCAGACACAACAATAGCCGCCTGCTCAGCGATGCTCAGCTTAGGTTGCACCAGGACCACTCAGCCCCGATCTCATTACAGCCTCCGTCCAAAGACGGACAAGAGATGAGGATGACTGCCTTGACATCAAGGCAGCACTTGAAGGAGTGTAGCATCAAAGAGCCCTAACAAAACTGGAGTCAATAGGAATCAGGGGGAAAACTCTCTGCTGGTTGGAGTCATATCTAGCACAAATGATGATGCGGTTGTTGGAGGTCAGTCATCTCAGTCCCAGGACATCATAGCAGGAGTTCCTCAGGATAGTGTCTCGGTCCAACCATGTTCAGCTGCTTTATTAATGACCTTCCTTCCTTCCATCCTGACTCCCCAAAGCCTATCCACTGTCTACAAGGCACAAATCAGGAGTGTGATGGAATACTCTCCACTTGCCTGGAAGAGTGCAGCTCCAAAAACTCTCAGGAAGCTTGACACCGTGAGGACAAAGCAGCCCACTTGTTTGGCACTCCATTCATAAACAATCGCTCCCTCCACCACCGATGTAGTGGCAGCAGTGTGTACCATCTACAAGATGCACTGTAGGAACTCACCAAGTCTCCTTCAACAGCACCTTCCAAACCTGCAACCTCCACCATCTAGAAGGACAAGGGCAGCAGATAGATGGGAATGCCACCACCTGGAAGTTCCCCTCCAAATCACACAGCATCCTGACTTGAAACTAAATCATCATTCCTTCAATGTCACTGGGTCAAAATCCTGGAACTCCCTCCCTAACAGCACTGTGGGTGTACCTACACCACATGGACTGCAGCGGTTCAAGAAGGTGGGGCTCACCACCAGTGTCAAAGGTCAGTGAACAATGGCAAGGGGGTCAGCAGAGAATGGCCACCAGCTATTTCTCATTCAGACACCACCTGACCTACTCTGCATTTTCAGCTTGCTGACAGGAGTTCCTTTAAATTAAGCTTAATTCGTTTTTGAGTTTCGGAGCTCATGATTATAGTTTAAATGCAACACCCCACAGTGTGGCCTGCTCCTGAATATCCGAATATTGAAGCTGACCTGAGTGTGGACAGAGTGCTCGCAAACGAACAACGCTGTCAGCAAATCGGACTGGATACCCAGTGGTGGCTGGCAATGCCAGTAGCCTTGGAGCAGGACACCAACTTCAGCTGTGGGGGCACAGACGCAATTTCTTCTGAATGCCAATTTGTGCCAATCCTTGTTTATTTCTGAGCTGCTTTAGTTAACCTCGCTGGAAACAGTGAAACTGTTTAAACAAGGAAATTGAGAGTTGTAAATTGGGAGATCAGCGAGGATAAAAGGGGATGTACTCACCCGTCACAGTGAGTTTTCACCAGATCCAGGAGGCTGAGAGTGGGGATATCCAGGGTAAGCTCTTTCACCATGTGCTGATAGACTGTCGAGAACAGAGCGGGCTCCACGTGAAGAAGCGAGCAGATGGTACTCATGGTCAGGGGCCAGTTGTGCTGGCGACAGGAGATATGAACACAGCAGCCCACCAAGGCTTCCTTCTTCTCCAGAGTGACATGCAGGAAGCTCTGATGCTCATAGGCCCTCAGGTAGAGTTCAATGGCCGTGTCCTCCACAACTGGACGCACCCGGAGAATCCGGCACAGGTCATGGACCCGCTTCTGACCTGAGGGGGTGGGGGAGGGAAAGAAATCAGGGTGAGAGAAAGAGAACCGGAGTCACCAAGAGGAGGAGGACCATGTGAGGGAAGTGACTGCAGGTAACATTACGCTGACAGCAATAATACAACTAACAACATCTTGCACTCAAGACAGCACCGAGGGAGCACCGCGCTGTCGCAGGTCTGGCCCCGAGGGAATTGCATTGTCGGAGGTGCCGATTTTTGGCTGAGACATTAAACCGACACTGTGTCTGCATTCTCAGGTGGGCTTAAAAGATCCCATGGCATTATTCGAAGAACACGCAAGTTCACCCCTGTATGCTGGCCAATATGCAACCCTCAAATCAACATTATTAAAAGCGGCTCAGTTTTATATTTGTGGGAGCTTGCTGCACACACACTGGCTGCTGTGGTTTCTACGTTAAAATAACAACTATAATTCAAAACATTCCTGAGATCATGCTGGACATGGGAAACATTTTAGATATTTTAATCCACTAAAATTAAACTCTAAATTTCTTTAATTCCTTTTTATGAACAGATATGCACATTTGTGGTTAATTACAAGTATTTGGTGGGAGGGGAGGGGAGGGGAGGGGGTGGGGTGGGGGTGTGAGGCAAATTGGTTGAGACATGGTGTCAATAAACACATTGATCTCAACTATCTGTCCATCTCCCTCCAGGGGCCAAACATTGACACGGCATCATCACTGTTCCTCCATGTCTCGTGCATGGCTGTTCTCTGAGGGGTGAACTTTCCGCTCAAAGTGTCTTGCTTTCAAATTATGGCTTTACTCGCTTTGAAATACTTAATACAACTTAAGAGAGATCGAAAAACGAGACCTATCACTAAAATTACCAGCTCAGACAAAGTGTCATTGACCCAAATCATTAACTCAGTTAACTCTGCTGAGTGCTTCCAGCATTGTCTACTTTTACTATTCAAGGATCTTACCTTGTATCTGATTGCGACAAGGCTTTTTCACCTCTGCTGTAGTTTCACTGTATCTCACTGCTGTGGAAGAGGATTGAAAGAGTGAACTTCCAACATTACAGTTTAACGTTGAGACAGGCTGTGCTACCTGAGCTCTTCTTAGTGTCTCTTGTACAGGTACAGCACTTGAAACAACCACACATTCCCCTTAATAGCTGCTGGGATTTTGCAATTCTGCTCAAAACATTCCGATAAGAGCAGATTAAATGTCATGTCTCATGCTCCCTGGCACAGTGCCTGTCTTCTGCCTCATTCATAGAATCATAAGGGCACAGAAGGTCATTTGGCCCATCGTGTCTGTGCTGGCTCTCCCATGTACTGCCACTCCACGCACTGCCACTCCCACGCCCTCTCCCCACATGCCTGTGCATTCCTCCTTTTTTCAGATATTTAGAAAATGTAGTAAAATTTGCATCACTCTGGCCATTGTGTCTGCACCGTCTGAAAAAGCCCCCACCATGCGTAATCCCATTTTCCAGCATTTAGTCCGTGGCCCTGCAGATTACGAGACTTCAGGTGCACATCCAGACACATTTTAAATGAGTCGCGGGTTTCTGCCTTTACTACCCTTTCAGGCAGAGAGTTCCACACCCCCACAACCCTCTGGGTAAAAAATGTTTTCCTCATCTCCCCGCGAATCCTTCTACCAATCATTTTAAATCTATGCCCTGTAGTCACTGACCTCTACTAAAGGAAATAGGCTCTTCCCATCCACTATATCCAGGTCCCTCACAACCTTGTACACCTCAATCAAATCTCCTCTCAGCCCCCTCTCTTCCAAGGAAAACAACCCAGCCTATCCAATCTTCCCTCACAGCTTCACTATTTTGGTCCTGGCAACATCTTCGTAACTCTCTTCTGGTACAACTCTCTAGTGCAACTACATCCTTTCCGTAATGAGGTGACCAGAATTGCGCACAGTACTCGAGTTGTGGCTTAACTAATGTTTTGTATAGCTCCAGCATAACCTCCCTGGCTCTTATATTCGATGCCTTGACTAATAAAGGAAAGGATTCCATATACCTTCTTAACCACCTTACTGAACTATTCTGCTCCTTCAGGGACCTGTGGACATCAAGGCCCCTCACTTTCTCTGCACCACTCCGTCTCCCTCCCACTTTTTCCATATTCCTCTGCCTTTTTTGACCTCCCCAAATGCATCACCTCACGCTTCTCTGGGTTGAATTATTTTGCCACTTTTCTGCCCACTTGACCAATCCATTGATATCTTCCTGCAGTCTACAGCTTCCCTCCTCAGTATCAGCCATGCGGCCAATTTTTGTGTCATCTGCAAACTTCTTAATCATGCTGCCTATATTTGAGTCCAAATAATTAATATATACCACAAAAAGCAGGGGACCTAGTACTGAGCCCTGTGGAAACCCATTGGCAAAAACACAAAAGTATTGCACACTTTACCTCGCTGGCACCCATTCTGCACATCTCTCCTCCCCTTTAACATTTCAGATGTAACACATTAGTGATTTAGGATTTCAGCTTCCTAAACATTAAAAGCACCCCTAAAGTGGATAAGATTATTTAAAAAAAAGTTAACAGGTTTTGTGGTAAGAGGGATTGAATATAAAAATTGTGATGTTATGGGGAATTTATACAAAACCTCAGTGTGCAGTTTCCAGTGGATTGTGGGTAATTTCATGGAGTGGTGAAGGGATAGTACAGAATGGAGAGACAAAGTTTCCAGTGATTTTGGGGCTGAAGCAAGAGGACATAAATCAAAAAAAAAAAGTACATTGTATTGTACGTTTTAGGGCGACGATAGGCAATCCAGTGTAACAATAATTAACTGGACGAGAGCCGACTTCAATGGGGCAAGAACAGAGCTGGGTCAATTAGACTGGAATGAAAGATTGACAGGAAAAACTGTAGCTGAACAATGGGCTAATCAAAGAAGATTTGGTTCGGGCACAGTCAAGGTATATTCCATCGAAAGGGAAAGGTAGGACAAACAAATCCAGAGTTCCCTGGATGATAAAGGAGATAGAAACTAAGATAAAGAAGAAAAAGTGTGCTTATGACAGGTGTCAGGTAGAAAATACAATCGAGAACCAAGAGGAATACAGAAGGTTCAGAGGGGAGATGAAAAAGCATATTAGAGAAGCGAAGAGGGATTATGAGAAAGGACTGGCAGCCAACATAAGGGGGAATCCCAGTGTTCTATAGGTATATAAATAGTAAACGGGCGGTAAAAGGAGGAGTAGGGCCGATTAGGGACCTAAAAGGGAATTTACACATGGATGAAGGGGCCATGGCTGAGATATTAAACGAATACTTTGCATCCATCTTTACCAAGGAAGTAGATGCTACCCAGGCCATGGTGACAGAAGAGGAAACTCCGTCACTTGAAGGGTTCAAAATTGATAAGGAGGAAGTGTTGAATAGACTGTCAGTACTTAAAAGTTGACAAGGCACCGGGACCAGGTGAGATGCATCCAAGGATAGGTCAGTAAAGGTGAGAGTAGAAATTGCAGGGGCATTAGCCATAATCTTTCAGTCTTCCGTGGATTCACGGGTGGTGCCAGAGGACTGGAGAATTGCAAACATTATGCCCTTGTTCAAAAAAGGTTGTAGGGATAAACCCAGCAATTACAGACCAGTCAATTTAACTTCAGTGGTGGGCAAGATTCTAGAAACAATTATTCGGGATAGTATTAGTAGTCACATGGAAAAAGATGGGTTGATAAGAAAGAACCAGCATGAATTTCTAAAGGGGAAATCGTGTTTAACTTGCTAGAGTTTTTTGAAGAGCTAACAGAAAAAGTCGATGAGGGTAATGCTGTTGATATGATGTACATGGCCTTTAAAAATACATTTGATACAGTGCCACACAACAACTTCAGAAAAGTTATTGTTCATGGCATAAAAGGGACAGTAGCAACGTGGATACAAAATTGGCTGAAAAATAGGAAGCAGAGAGTAATGGTCAATGGATATTTTTTGGGCTGGAGGAAGGTTTTTAGTGGAATTCCCCAGGGGTCGTTATTGGGACCCTTGCTTTTCCTGATATATATTAATGATCTAGTTCTTGGTGTGAAGGGGACAATTTCAAAGTCTGTGAATGATACGAAGCTTGGGAGTGTCGTGACCTGCAAGGAGGTGTGGAACTTCAAGAGGGCATAGACAAGTTGGTGGAGTGGGCAGATAAGGTGGCAGATGAAGGTCAATGCGGAGAAGTGTGAAGTGATGCATTTTGGTAGGAAGAACGTGGAGAGACAATATAAAATAAGGGGTGAAATTTTGAAGGGGGTGCATGAACAGAAAGACCTGGGTGCATATGTGCATAGATCATTGAAAGTGGCAGGACAGGCGGAGAGAGCAGTTAATAAAGCATATAGTATCCAGGGCTTTATTAATAGGGGCATAGAGTACAAGAGCAGGGAGGTTATGCTGAATTTATATAAGGCACTCGTTAGACCTCAGCTGGAGTATTGTGTACAGTTCTGAATGCCACACTATAGGAAGGATATGAACACAATGGAGAAAGTGCAGAAGAGGTTTACAAGAATGGTTCCAGCAAAGAGAAACTTCAGCTATGAAGATAGATTGGAGTGGTTGGAACTGTTCTCCTTGGAGCGAAGAAGGCTAAGAGGAGATTTAATAGAGATGTTCAAAATCACGAGAGGGCTGGAATTGCATATAGGGAGAAGTGGTTCCCGTTCGTAAAAGGATCAAGAACGAGAGTACACAAAAGAAGCAAATGTGACATGAGAAACAACTTTTCACACAACGAGTGGTTCGGGTCTGGAATGCACTGCCTGTAAGCATGGTGGAGGCAGGTTCAATCAACGCATTCAAGAGGGCATTAGATGATTATTCGAATAGAAACAACATGTAGGGGTACGGGGAAACTGCAGGGTAATAGCACTAGGTCAATAATGCTCCTTTGGAGAGCCGGTGCAGACACCATGGGCCGAATGGCCTCCTGTATTATTAAAATTCTGTGATTCTGGAAAAAATGCAAGATATTTAAGACAAAAAAGGGAGTTTTTTTAAAAAAGAAAGAATGGGTTGGGAGACTATTAATGAGTTAGAGAAGGAAAAAAACAGTAGTACTTGGGAAATGAATGGTACTGGCCCGAACTCGAGTTCCATTTTAAGGTGTACAAGACCAGTTCGGACCAGTACCAGTCATTTCCCCAAGTTTTACAGGTTTCACACCAGGAGGCTAGTCCAATGTAGAGGCAAAGCTTCTCTTCCACCACGGGGAAACAAGATCATCTCCCAGCTATTTCAGGGGAACTGATATGATAACAACAGAGGTCAGCACACACCCAGTGCTGGGACACCCCTGCTTGGCGTGTACCTAAGGCCAGAGTGCCACAGCAATCATTCAATTGAAATTACTTCAGTGAGAATTGAGGTTGAATGAGAAATGAGGATTTGTACCTTGGGAGAAGGTTTCCTCGGAGCGTGTGGTTGTGAGCAGCCCCTCAGTCAGCAGGAAGCCACATTCAGTGCACACCAGGTGGTTCTGGCTGTAATGGGAATCCTCTTCCACCTTAGAGGAGCCACATTCTGGACACTTTCGTTGTCCAGACATCTTCCAGGTTCCTTTCTACACCAAACACAGCAACTGAGAGAGAGAAAAAAAATACAACCATAAAACTATTTACTTGGGCATCTCCCCCATCGTGTCTTAATACTGATTTCCCCCTCCTCCCCGATACAAAGAGCCTGAATTTGAATACTTGCATTTCTGTGGCGCCTCCAGCTCTGACTCTGGAGAGACAGCAACGCAGCCACTCGCCCTGCTGGAAATAAAAGCGCCGCCTGCCGCAAAAAACGCGCGATATGTATTAGAAAAGAGCAATTGAAAACCTATATAAATAGATAATCGTGTTGCACTCCATGGAGTGAGTATGATTATAATGGTCGAAAGGAAAAAGCGTCCCAAAGACGTTCGCGGTGCTGCCTTTGCACTTGACAAAGATGGCGGTGGTGCCTTCCCATCACAAAGATGGCGGCAGTCCATTTACCCCTCACAAAAGATGGCGGTCCCCTTCCTTCTTCCCCGCCCCAAACCCCCCACAAACATGGCGGTCATCCCCCCGCCCCCCCCCTCACGAAGATGATGACTGTTCCTCTGCCCCTTACAAATATGGCGGCGGCGGAACTGCTCCTCAAAAACATGGCGCCGGACCGGCGCCTTCCATCTTCCCCAAGCCAATAATGCTGGCGGGTGCGCCTGCGCAATGGCTGTTGCCGGACGCAGGGGCCTGGACGTGGGCCTGGGTTTGTTGTTGGCGGTCGGAAGCGGGAGGCGACTCTGGGGCCGCAGCGAGGGTCGAGCCGGCGGCAGTAACAGCCTGAGCGAAGCTATGAGCAAGAACAAGATCCCGGACAGGTGAGGCCTGGGCCCGAGTTCCACGGGCAGGGCCGCCGCGCCCCTAGGCCGCGCTTTAATCCCTGAGTGTCTGCGCGCCGGTGTCGCTAATGTTTCCTCCTTTCTCTCTGTAGGTGGCAGAACTATTCTGCTGTGGGACTCAGGATCCCGGGAACCAGATTCATCGCATTTAAAGTCCCATTGAAAAAGGTACAGAAAGTGATCAGAAATGCTAATGGAATGTTGGCCTTTACATTTGAAATACAAGTTATACTTCAGCTATACAAAGCCCTGGTCAAACCACACCTGGAGTTATGAGCAACACACCTTACGAAGGACATATTGGTCTTGGAGGGACTGCAGTGTAGATTTACCAGAATAATGCCTTGATTCCAAGGGTTAAATTATGAGGAGAGGTTACCCTACCCAAATTAGTGTTGTATTCCCCAGAATTTAGAAGGTTATGGGGTGATTTGATCAAAATTTTCAAGATATAGGGAAAGGATAAGGTCAATAGAGAGAAACTATTTCCACTGGCTGGGGAGTTTAGGACTTGAGGGGCACAGTCTAAGAATTAGACCCAGACCTTTCAGGAGTGAAATTAGGAAACACTTCAACAGACAAAGGATAGTAGAACAAAAACAGAATTACCTGGAAAAACTCAGCAGATCTGGCAGCATCGGTGGAGAAGAAAAGAGTCGACGTTTCGAGTCCTCATGACCCTTCAACAGAACTGTTGTTAGTTCTGTTGAAGGGTCATGTGGACTCGAAACGTCGACTCTTTTCTTCTCCACCGATGCTGCCAGACCTGCTGAGTTTTTCCAGGTAATTCTGTTTTTGTTTTGGATTTCCAGCATCCGCAGTAGTTTTTTGTTTTTATCAAAGGATAGTAGAAGTTTGGAACTCTCTTCTGCAAGTGCAGTTGATGCTAGATCAATTGTTCATTTTAAACCTGAGATTGATAGATTTTTGTTATCCATAGGTATTAAGGTATACAGGAAAGGTAGGTATGTGGAGTTAGGTCACAGATCAGCTGTGACTTCATTGAATGGTGGAACAGACTCGATGGGCTAAATGGTTTCTGCAATTATATACTGTGTATTCTGCAAGTATATGAAATGGGAATGTTTTTCTCTGAGGGTAATCAGTCTGTGAAATTCTCTTCCACAGAGAACAGTGGAGGCTGGGTCATTGAATTTATTCAAAGCTGAGTTAGACAGATTTTTGATCGAGAAGGAATTCAAGGGTTGTGGAGGGCAGACAAAGTGGAGTTAAGACCACAATCCAATCAGCCACGCTCTTATGGAATGGTGGAGCAGAACTCGAAGGGCCGAATAGCCTACTCCTGCTCCTAAGTACTATGTTCCTAAGTTCCTAAAGTTGGTTCCTCAGAGGATCTAAGGCTGAGGGGCATGTTAGTGGGGTGGTAAAAAAGGCATATGGGACACTTGCCTTTATCAATCGAGGCATAGATTACAAAAGTAGGGAGGTCATGTTGGAGTTGTATAGAACCTTGGTGAGGCCACAGCTGGAGTACTGTGTGCAGTTCTGGCCGCCACATTATAGGAAGGATGTGATTGCACTGGAGAGGGTGCAGAGGAGATTCACCAGGATGTTGCCTGGGATGAAACATTTAAGTTATGAAGAGAGGTTGGATAGACTTGGGTTGTTTTCATTGGAGCAGAGAAGACTGAGGGGCAACTTGATTGAGGTGTACAAGCTTATGAGGGGCATGGACAGGGTGGATAGGGAGCAGCTGTTCCCCTTAGTTGAAGGGTCAGTCACAGGGGGCATAAGTTCAAGATGAGGGGCAGGAGGTTTAGGGGGGATGTGAGGAAAAACTTTTTTACCCAGAGGGCGGTGACGGTCTGGAATGCACTGCCTGGGAGGGTGGTGGAGGCGGGTTGCCTCACATCCTTTAAAAAGCACCTGGATGAGCGCTTGGCACGTCATAACATTCAAGGCTATGGGCCAAGTGCTGGTAAATGGGATTAGGTAGGTAGGTCAGGTGTTTCTCATGTGTCGGTGCAGACTCGATGGGCCGAAGGGCCTCTTCTGCAATGTGATTCTGTGAAAGTAAGATTTAAGGTAATTGGCAAAAGAAGCAATGGTGACATGAGGAAAAATGTTTGCACATAGCAAATGGCTAGGATTTGGAATGCACTGCCTGAGAGTTAGTAGAGGCAGATTCATTCAAAGCATTCAAGAGGGAATTGGATTGTTATCTGAAAAGGAAGAATGTGCAGGGCTCTAGGGAGAAGGCAGGGAAGTGGCACTAGGTAAATTGCTTCTACAGAGAGCCAGTGCAGACACGACAGGCCAAATGGCCTCCTGTGCTGTAACAATTTTGTGGTTCTGTAATTAGTGGATGCCACAGGGATCAGTGCTGAGTCCTCAACTATTTACAATCTGTATTAATGACTTGAATGAAGGGACAGAGTGTATTGTAGCCAAATTTACTGATGATCCAAACATAGACAGGAAAGCAAGTTCTGAGGAGAACACGAGTTTGCAAAGGGATTTAGAGAGGATAAGCGTGTGAGCAAACATTTTGCAAGTGGAATTTAATGTGGGAAAATGTGAGGCTATCCACTTTGGTAGACAGGATAAAAAGCAGAATATTCTTTTAATGCAGAGAGAGTAGAGAATGCTGTGGTACAGGCAGATCTGTATATGAATCACAAAAAGTTAGCTTGCAGATACAGCAAATAATTAGGAAGCGTTATGACCACTGGAGGTCATTGAGAAGAGGCTACCCAAATTAGGGTTGTATTCCCTAGAATTTAGATGGTTATGGGGTGATTTGATCAAAGCTTTCAAGATACAGGCAAAGGATAAGGTTGATGAGAGAGAAACTATTTCCACTGGTTAGGGAGTCTAGGACTAAGAGGCACAGTCTAAAAATTAGACCCAGACCCTTTAGGAGTGAAATTAAGAAACACTTCAACACACAAAGGGAGGTATCATTCTAGTAAATCTACGCTGCTGGAGTTAAATGCTGCACAAACCAAATCCCAGAGGGAAACTTGGCTTATGGGTTGCAACTTTTTTGTATTCTGATGATGAGAAAACGACATACTGATCTCAGCAGTAAGAGATCCAGTAACACTTTTGGGTTTTTGTAAATTTTTAAAATTATTAACTAGAAAGAAAAGAAAACTTAAGCAAATAAGCTTACACAATTTCAGTTAGGCTTATGAAACATTCCTTCAAAACACGCTACTTGGTCAAACCCACAAGTAAAAACTCTCCAGGCAACATTCCTTTATAGATGTTTAGATTTGAAAAAACCAGCAATATCTCACAAGGCAAATTGCTGTAGCTTCAATAAAGGTGTACCACAAAAGGAAAATTGTGTTTAGCCAACTTATTGGAATTATTTGAGGAAGTAACATGTGCTGTGGATAAAGGGGAACTGGTAGATGTACAGTATTTAGATTTCCAGAAAGTATTTAATAAAGTGCCCCATCAAAGGTTATTGCAGAAAATAAAATCTCATGGTATAGGGGGTAACATTGGCATGGGTAGAAGATTGGCTGGCTAACAGGAAGCAGAGAGTAGGCATAAATGCGTCTTTTTCAGGTCGGCAAGATGTAATGAGTGGTGTGCCACAGGGATCAGTGCTGGAGCCTCAACTGTTTACAATTTAAATAAATAACTTGGACAGTGGGATGGTTGCCAAATTTGCTGATGACACAAAGATGGGTAGGAAAGTAAGTTGTGAAGAGGACATAAGGAGGCCACAAAAAGATACAGATTAAGTGAGTGGGCAAAGACCTGGCAATGGAGTAAAATGTGAGCAAATGTGAAATTGTCCATTTTGGCAGGAAGAATAAAAAAGAACCATATTATCTAAATGGTGAGAGATTGCAGACCTCTGAGGTGCAGAGGGATCTGGGTGTCCGAGTGCATGAATCACAAAAGGCTAGTATTCAGGTACAGCAAGTAATTAGGAAAGCTAACAGAATGTTATCATTTATTGCAAGGGGGATTGAATACAAAAGTAGGGAGATTATGCTTCAGTTGTATAGGACACTAGTGCGACCACATCTGGAGTACCATGCACATTACTGGCCACCTTATTTAAGGAAAGATGTAAATGCTTTGGAAGCAGTTCAGAGAAGGTTTACCGGACCAATACCTGGAATGGGTGGGTTGTCTTAATGAGGAAAGGTTGGACAGACTAGGCTTGTATCCGCTGGAGTTTAGAAGAGTAAGGGGCGACTTGATGGAAACATTTCAGATCCTGAGGGGTCTTGACAGGGTGGATGTGGAGAGGATGTTTCCTCTTGTGGGAGAATTCAACTGGGCAGTGTTTAAAATAAGGGGTCAGCCATTTAAAACAGAGATGAGGCGAAATTTTTTCACTGAGGGTCATGAGTATTTGGAACTCTCTTCCTGAAAAGGCGGTGGAAGCAGAGTCTTTGAATATTTTTAAGGCAGAGGTGGATAGATTCTTGATAAGCAAGGGGGTTATTGAGGGTAGGTGAGATGCAGACTTCAGGTTACTGTCAGATAGCCATGATCTTATTAAATGGCAGAGCAGGCTCGAGGGGCCGAATGGCCTACTCCTGCTTCTTGTTTGTTTGTCCACAAGACCTGTGCCACCTTCCACTTCATGGTATGGAATCCACTTCAGAATACTGCTTGCTGCAGCACAAGAGTTCTCAACAGCTCAGACTCCAGCTTAACAGCTAGACAGCTATCTCTCCAGCTCAATAGCTAAAAACCAGCTACCACAGTAACTCTCAAAATCTTTTTTCCCTTTCATCTCATTCCCATTGTTCTCACACCCCTTTGAAACTGAAACCCTTCCAAATATAAGATCTTTCATGTTTCCATCTTGTCTTTGCTTTTGGGTCAATAAATGTATAACATTCCCACTACTATTTCCCTATGGACTCCTTCAAGATGCAAACATTTTTCTCGTTACCTCTGACTCCCCTTTGAAATTCAAACAACCTCTCAACTTATCTAAAAATGCAAATGTTTGATCTAACCTATTTACTTGTGCTTCAACTCAGCACCTCTTATCCTTTTCATGTTTCCAACACCCCAGACAACTTGACTGCTATCAAACTTGTCCAGCTTAATTAAATCACAAACACACAGACGCAGACATCCAGCTTTCTTTACAGAGTAACACAGTATACCCCAAAATTTAAAAAAAAAACACCCATTCTCACAGAAGGCAAATGGAATGTTGGCTTTTATTGTAAGGGCGTCTTGTTACAACTGTACAGGACCTTGGTGAGACCACACCTAGAGTACTGAGTCTTGAAGGAATGCTTGTATTGGAGAAGGTTCACCAGGTTGATTCCTGGGATGAAGTGGTTGTCTTATGAGGAAAGGTTGGGCCTTTACTCGTGGGAGTTACCCTCGCACTGCATCCAGTATGTAATCTCAGTTCAGTCACCCAATCTCTATTTGACTATTTTGATCTCTAAACATACCTCTCTTGCACACTCAGGCTTCTAAACCCATTCCTCCACTTCCCCACCTTCCTCTACCTTCACTGTTAATAACAGTCAGACTCTAACTCATTCTCAAGCCCTTAAAATTTTTAACTGTCGCACCGACAGTAGTGTGTACAGTTTTGGTCTCCTTGTTTAAGGAGGGATATACTTGCACTGGAGGCAGTTCAGAGAAGGTTCACTAGGCTGATTCCTGTGATGAAGGGCTTATCTTATGAAGAAAGGTTGAACAGGTTGGACCTTTACCCCACTGGCATTTAGAAGAATGAGAGAAGATGTCATTGAAATATATAAGATTCTGAGGGGGCTTGACAGGGTGGATGTTGAGAGGATGTTCCCCCTCATGAGGAGTTCTAGGACTAAGGGGTAATGGTTTCAGAATAAGAGGTCTCCAATTTAAGACAGAGGAGGGGGAATTTCTTCTCTGAGGGTTGTTAATCTTTGGAATTAATTCTCTATCACAGAGCAGTGGAGGCTGGGGTCATTGAATATGTTCAATACTGAGTTAGACAGACTTTTGATCGACAAGGGGGGGTCAAGTGTCGTGAGGGACAGACAGGTAAGTGAAATTGAGGCCACAGTTAGCTCAGCCATGATCTTATTCAATGACAGAGTAAGCACGAGAGACTACTCCTGCTCCTACTGTTTCTTATGTGCTTATGGCCACCTCCTGCTCTTTTATCTCCATTGCCTCGATGTATGTTTTTTTTTCAGCTGTTCGAAAGACATCTGCAAGCTGGTGAATTCTTCTCACCGACTGACCTCTTGAGACAGATCAAAGGACAGAGAGAGGAGCTGGGGAAAATCATTGACCTTACCAATACGAAGCGTTATTATGACCCCAAGGTAAAGTCTTTGCTTTATCCCTTGGCTGACCGGGGCAGGGCGGGGGTGCGACAGGCACAATTACAATTCATGGATTTTGGTCTACTGTTGAAGCTAGTGCCAGTTATCAGTGATTGTCCTGATTGAGGGATTTTGCTGACTAGCACCTTAGTCAGGCTCCTCGTTTGGGTTATAGTTCTATTTTGGTCCTGCTGGCATAGAAATGGCATTTCTTTCTTTTCAATGTGTTGTTTAGAAATCACCTCTAGAAATAATAAATGGAGGTGGGGTGGGGGGGGAAGTACGGCACGGAATTTAGAGTTATTTCTGAAAAGTTGTGGGTCAGAGAGATCACTGGTATTGTCTCCAGCAGAAATGTAGTCCCCATTTGCACTAGCAAGGTGTGAGAGACTGCAGAGGGGAATGATTATTTTTTTGGGCGGGTGTGTGGGGGCAGAAGGTAGTTAGATTAGAGAACCCAGGAGTGCAGAGACAGCCAACACTGTGAGCAGTTTTTTCAATGAAGTGTAATTGTGGCTGTTTGAAGTTTGAAATATGAACCCTTAGCTGAACAGATCTCCAACAAATGTATGTAGTGTGTTGAGGAAGCTCTGAGCTGGGTAATTGGGGTGGGGAACAGGGTTGTAAAGTGGGAGAACACACTGCATCAGACAGCATGCAGGGACATCAGTGCTGATCCTATGTTAGATAATCACACTGAATATGTCTCCACAGGCACACACCCTGTTGCTGTGCCAGTTCATTTTCAAATTATTCTCTGTTGTTGTAGGAGTTGCCAGAGGGTTTGACCTACGAGAAGATTTTCACTGCCGGACATGAAGTGCCAACTGCGAAAAACATTTTAACATTTAAACAAGCTGTACAAAGCTTCCTGTCGGATAACATGGACAATGGTAAGCTCATCCCCTCCCCAACCCCTGCCCCCAGGGGTGAGGTGGCAGGGCCAAGACTTGGTCTTTAATGTCTGATTAAAGGGAAGGGCCTCAGCCTCTTGCGTGGCTGAATTCATTGATTTTCTCACTTGGAGTGATGAGACTCAAGGTTTGCTTTCTGCCTGTCACATTGTGCTGGTTTCCTCAGCTGCTGAATGTCCTGGATGCAAGCGGGACACCTTTTGAGACGTTCAACAGCATTTTAAAGTGAATTAAATCCTTTTTTTTGAGGTGTAGTCACTGTCATAATGTAGGGCAATTTGCCAGTTATATGTACACAGCTAGCTTCCACAAACATCAGTGTGAGAACAAGCAGATAACCTGTTTTTGAAGTAATGCTGGTTGAAGAATAAATGTTGGCCAGGGTACGGGAAAAAAAACCCCCTGCTCTTCTTTGAATAGTACAGTGGAACCTTTTGCTTCCACTTTGAGGGTGTGGCGCCCGCTGGGTGCTGCCCCTCTGTAGGTGTGGTGCCCCCTGGGTGCTGCCCCCCTGTAGGTGTGGCGCCCCCTGGGTGCTGCCCCCCCTGTAGGTGTGGCGCTCCCTGGGTGCTGCCCCCCTGTAGGTGTGGCGCTGCCCCCCCTGTAGGTGTGGCGCTGCCCCCCCTGTAGGTGTGGCGCTGCCCCCCCTGTAGGTGTGGCGCTGCCCCCCCTGTAGGTGTGGCGCTGCCCCCCCTGTAGGTGTGGCGCTGCCCCCCCTGTAGGTGTGGCGCTGCCCCCCCTGTAGGTGTGGCGCTCCCTGGGTGCTGCCCCCCCCCCCCCCCTGTAGGTGTGGCGCCCCCTGGGTGTTGCCCACCTGTAGGTGTGGCGCTCCCTGGGTGCTGCCCACCTGTAGGTGTGGCGCTCCCTGGGTGCTGCCCCCTCTGTAGGTGTGGCGCCCCCTGGGTGCTGCCCCCCCTGTAGGTGTGGCGCTCCCTGGGTGCTGCCCCCCCTGTAGGTGTGGCGCTCCCTGGGTGCTGCCCACCTGTAGGTGTGGCGCTCCCTGGGTGCTGCCCCCCCTGTAGGTGTGGCGCTCCCTGGGTGCTGCCCCCCCCTGTAGGTGTGGCGCTCCCTGGGTGCTGCCCCCCCTGTAGGTGTGGCGCTCCCTGGGTGCTGCCCCCCCTGTAGGTGTGGCGCTCCCTGGGTGCTGCCCCCCTGTAGGTGTGGCGCTCCCTGGGTGCTGCCCCTTGATGTTTTGCGTCGGACCTGAGTCTGACGTCAACATGTTAGAGAGTCTGGATGTTTGCAATCACCCCCCCAGGCATATTATTTCATGTACAGGACACTGGGATAGGGGTCAAAGCTTTATGTTGAGCCTTTGTCTTATCCATCTACTTGTAGATAAACTGGTTGGCGTTCACTGCACTCATGGAGTTAACCGAACTGGCTATCTAATTTGCAGGTAAGTTGTCAGCTGTATTCGTAACCATGTCACTGAGCAAAGAGGAAGTGGCTGAGCAATTCTGTTGCCTTCCTCCACCTCATTTGATTTTGCAGGAAGGAGCTGCAGCCTTCTTTAGGGTTGAGGGTGCTGCTTATTGGGAGTTAGAGACGGTAGGCCACCCCCCCTCGCCATCTCCCCTACCCCAATGGTGCTGAGACATCTCATTGCCCACAGCTCATTGAGCTGGTTACAACCGATGTCTGCAGTTATTCTTTGAACTCAACCATTATATTTTCTGCTGTCCTGCAGACTTGATCCCTTCGTTTCAGTTGCACCAGGAATCTGTACGTGGGCAAGCTGTCTGATCTGAGTCCCATCCAGACCTCTGACATTCACTTTCTGATGTGATCATTAATCAGGGGCAGGTCCCTGTCACACTTGCCCCTCTTTTGCCAAGCAGGGCCGTAGCTCCTTTGCCCACACCCCTTATCGCTAACTCACCCCAAACCAGCGATTGTTTCAGAGACGTTCCCCGTCTTTGGATAAACGAGCTGTTTCACCGGGAACGGAATTTGAGTCGTATACCTCTGAAGAATCCCTGCTCTTTGTCTGAGTGATTGGAGATTGTACGGTTCCTGTTGGAGCATACCTCAGTTAGTTTAATTCAAGAGATATCTCATGGTCTGAAGCTGTAGTTTGTGCAGAGTGAGAGTGAGGGGGTCTGGATTCTCACAGGCAACACTAACTGTGCTTTCAATCTTTGAACTGAGCCCTGCCCAGCTAGAACATGGTGTTCCCACAGGAAACATTTCACTGTAGTGCCTGTTAAAACATGCTCCTCAGTAAAGTTTGTCTGACACTTTCTCCTCCAGTGTCTTGGATTGGCTAGCAGTGTCACAATGCTGATTCACTCTGTACCCTGAAACTATTAACCCACCAGCTGTACAATTCCACACTGTTGTTCCAAACTAGGGCCTTGTGTATGGAGAGAGCAACACTGATGACTGGTGGGGATGGGCAGCATCTGGAAAGGATAAGTTAGCAGTGCTAAATGAAGCTCATGAGGCACACAAACAATTGAATTGGTTTCTGTGTGTTTTTCTCCAGGTATATTAGTGTGTGGTCTCAGTAAACCAGAGACAGCACTGGCTATGCTAGTGACTGGGTGAAAATGGGAGCCTTGCATTGTGAGCTTTGACTGTTGACTGAAAGGTGTGCATTCCTATAGCACCTTTCACAACCTCGGAACAGCTCAAAGTCCTCTTCACCCAGTGAAGTACTTTGTGGTGTCATCACTACTGTAATGTAGGAAATATGGCAGTCAGTTTGCGCACAGCAAGCTTCCACAAGCAGCATTGTGAAAATAACCAGATAATCTGTTTTTCTGATTTTGATTCGGGGATAAATATCGGCCAGGACACCAGGGAGAACTCCCTCCTCCTCTTCAGAATAGTGTCATGGGATCTTTTCTGCCCGTCTGAGAGGGCACACGAGGCCTCAGTTGAACATTTCATCTGACGGCAGCACAGGGAGTGGCAGCCTCGATTTTGTGCTGAAGCCTCGAGTGGAATTGGAACCCACATTCTTCTGACTTGAGTCAAGAATGCTAACCACTGAGCTGCAGCTGCCAACATTCTTGTTTGCAGTTCTCTGATTCTTCTCTCTGGTTTGTTTCAGGTACCTGATCGATGTGGATGGGATGGAGCCTCACAGTGCAATAGATTGTAAGCTCTTGGTTTTCACGACTTGGCTTGTCATGGCTGTTGCACTGATTGTCGTTTTAAAATCTCTTAATCCCTGGTTCTTTCTCTCCAGTGTTCAATAAATCCCGAGGCTACCAAATAGAAAGGCAGAATTACATACAGGATCTACTGCAAGGGCCACGCAGGAGGTAAGGTCCACTGACTTGGGATCCAAGTGAACAGCAATCTTAATAGCCAGCACTCAGGCTATTCCTGTATCCAGGCTGTATAAGGGTAGTGGCAGAGTTGCAGTCTGATTCTCACTCAGATTCACTCACTCACTATGACCTTACCCAGTTTTTGCCGATCAAGTTTCTGTACACTAAATGTACACTAAAATAGTTCCCGGAATGCGAATATATGCCCTGGAGGGCTTTGCGTATTTCAAACGCGTTCCTTTCTCTTTATTGCAGTGAATTTCGCAATGAGAAGATATGTCAGCTCAACTTTCTTCTATGTTTAACTTTTTCTGCCATGCAGCAATAAAGGAATTGATGTACCTGCTCCATGCCCAGTTATGAGGCTGAAGGAACCACACAGCCAGCAGGCCATGTTCAAGCAGCGAGAGAGGTGTGTAACAGTGTGGTCATTCAGTTTGCTTGAACCTGATTTCCTGTAGGTAAAAGCAAAATACTGCGGATGCTGGAAATCTGTTACCTGTAGGCAATGTGCTGTCAGTTAGGCATGAAATCCTCAACTGTCTGACGACTAATTCCTGATTTGTTTTTTTCCCAATTGCTGGTTTAATTTTTTTTTTGTCTGCAACTGTTGGTGATAGTTCTACTTTTCCCATTCACACCTTCTCTGGTCCCACATTTTGTTTATTTTCTGGTCCCATCACTATCCACCTTCGCCTTGCACCATCATCGGGCTTTTGTCAATTAATCTCTCCTCAAACTTTCACTTTTGTTCTCCCCTACCTTCCCAGGCGATGCTTAAAACCTGCTACATCTCAAAGTACTCCCAGTTCATCAGACCTCAAACATTAACTCTCTGTCTCTCCATTGATGTTGCTGAGTGTTTTCTGTCTTCAGTTCCTGAATGGTCTGTATGTTGAGGGAGCTGGGTTAACAGTGGGCTGAAATACAGGCATGGTCTGGGCTTTGGGAGTTTGTGGGGATGAATCCAGAGTGGCGGACACAAGTGTCAGAGATTTGGGGGTACATTGGCACCTCAACTTGGTAAGGCCACTTAACAAACAAAACTATTAGAACCCCGGGCCTTAGGGCAACTGGCATGAAGCGTAATAGCCGACGCTTCATGGTGGATGTGTGAAAAACCTTACACGGATCACAGTTTGCCAATCTGTGTGCAATTTTGCACTCTATTCAATAAAAAGGACATTGAGGCAATCGAGATGGTATAGCGCAGATTCACGTGGGTGATGCCCCGTATGAGGAAATAAAAATATGAAGAAAGACCTGATGTTCATTAAAACAGCGGAGATTGTGGGGTGATTTAACTGAGTGGTGAAGGAATGGGACAGAGTGGAAGGAAGCGGTTCCCAGTGGTCGAGGCATCTAGACACCCATTATAAGATGCAGTGCTAGAGAGTTCAGGACAGAACGGAAGACAATCTCTTTATAAAGAGGGCGGCAAGGCCGCCGAATGAGTTAGTAACCCAGGCAGAGATCACCACCACAATATTTAAGAGACAGACATGCTTGAAGGAAGAAGGTGTGTGGCAGGTAAACACCAGCACAGGCTGGCTGGGCCGAATGGCCTGCACCTGCGTTGTGATTCCATTGTAAGGTGTAATTTTCTGTTATTACACTGAATGCACTCCAGTGTGTTGGGTAACGTGTACTGGGACCATAAGGGTCCATTGGGTACATTTGTGAGACAGTTTGTTTGACTGGAGCAGCTGCTTTGACTTGGTGTCCAGCTCCAGAATGATGCTGTGCACAAAGTTTGTGGTGCTCTCTTTGGCTGCAGCTTGCAGCCTGTTGTGTGACTATCTCACTGATTTGTTCACAGGGGTGATGGTCCCTCAGCTGCTCACTGTCCCATGTGCCTCTTGTTATACAGTGTTTGTGACTGCTGCAGCAGTTAGCTGCAAGGAGCAGGGCAGATGTGCAAAAAAGCGGAGTGTCTAACCTCCCACAGGGACACAGCAGTCTCCTGCGTATCCATCTATTTGTTGTACTGTTAGATGGTATGTTCAGAAATAACACCTGTTTGATGCAATGTTCCTTTGTCGAGAGGAAAGCTTGTTATTTCAGTTATTTAAACAGCACTAATTCTCTCCCAGATACAGCTATCCTGCGTTTAGCACCTAATGTGTTCCGAAAAAGGCATGTTAAAGGAAAAGCACTTTCCCATAAGAAACCATGTAATAAGGATGGGTTATGTTCCTGACCTGTACATTTTGCATTGGGTGCCTTGAACCTAACTGACCCAAAAATCCCCTTACTAACTTACTGCCTCGTAACAATTTACAGTATTAACTCTTTCCACTCGGCTCTCGCACACCGCTTGCCAGCTCTGCTGATTTTCCAGCTCCTCGATCCTGCCGATTACCGCTTGCCTCGCTGTGAGTGAGGGCTTCGGGAGGGAGGGAGTGGGCCGGGGGGGGGGGGGGGGGAGGAAATGAGCAAGAGGGTCGGGAAGGGAGGGAAACGATTGAGAGTTTGTTTTTTAAAAAAGAAAATGACTTGGTAACCAAGTTAAAACAAAAATAGCGGCAACACTATTGGGCTGACCCTCCAGTACGTTACTGTGGGAGGGGCAGCACTGAGGGAGCACGGCACTGTCGCAGGGACGGTACTGAAGGAGTGCTGTAATGTTGGAGGAACAGTACTGAGCGAGTACTGCACTGTTGCAGGGGCAGTACTCTGAGTGCTCCATTGTTAGAGGAGAAATACTGAGGAATTGCTGCACTGTTAGCAGAGCAGTACTGAGGGTGTACTGCACTGCTGCATGGACAGCACTGGGGAAGCATTGCTTTGTTGAAGTAGGAGTACCGAGGAAGCGCTGCACTGTCGGAGAGTCATTACTGAGGGAGTGCTTCAGCGTCTAAACACTACTGGCAGAAGAGAAGGCGAGTTCTTTCCAGTGTCTTGGCCACTATTTATTTCTCAACCAACACTTAAAACCCATGAACTGGTCATTTATGTTGGTGAGATTTGTGGGATCTTATTAGTGCAGAATATTTATCTGCTTAACAATAACTGTCCTTGGCCCTTTGCAGTCAATGAGAGATGTAAAATGGAGTGACATTGGTTTGTCTCTGTTGGAAATGTTGTCTTATGTTATATCTAGGCATACATTGTGCAGTGTTTTGCAGAGAATATGAAATACAAGGATAGATTCCTAGAGTGCTCCAGTCTGTAAATCTGTAAATGATGCATTCACTGTTCTCTTACAGACCATACCAGGGGAAATGTCCCACTCGTAATGGCTTTCGTGAGTTCAGCCAATTGAGCTGCCCAGCAAAACAGTCTGCTCAACCCTACCAGCCTGTGCAGCGTCCCAACAGACAATGGTTTGGGACTGGCACTGTGCATCAAACAATGCAGTATAATGGGAATGTCAAGACATTTTCCAACTGTGATTACGGAAGACAGGAATTGTCCTGGGAAAATTGTCAGCCCGAGTCCTCACGGCAGAGCGGTCAGCCCGAGTCCTCACGGTGGAGCGACCGGCCCGAGTCCTCACGGTGGAGCGACCGGCCCGAGTCCTCACGGTGGAGCGACCGGCCCGAGTCCTCACGGTGGAGCGACCGGCCCGAGTCCTCACGGTGGAGCGACCGGCCCGAGTCCTCACGGCAGAGCGACCGGCCCGAGTCCTCACGGCAGAGCGGTCAGCCCGAGTCCTCACGGCGGAGCGGTCAGCCCGAGTCCTCACGGCGGAGCGGTCAGCCCGAGTCCTCACGGCGGAGCGGCCAGCCCGGGTCCTCACGGTGGAGCGGTCAGCCCGAGTCCTCACGGTGGAGCGGTCAGCCCGGGTCCTCACGGTGGAGCGGTCAGCCCGAGTCCTCACAGTGGAGCGGTCAGCCCGGGTCCTCACGGTGGAGCGGTCAGCCCGAGTCCTCACGGCAGAGCAGCCAGCCCCAACCCCCCTGGCAGAGTTATCAGCTTCCACATGCTGCAAGGGGTAAAAGAGGCAGGAAACTAAACTCTGGAGGTCAAGATAGATTGAATATACATCTTCGATGGGACAATTAAAATGCAAACAGGAACTATTTTAGTAATTTAATTTGCCAATGTATAAACATATTTAGCATTGCTTTTTTATAAAGACTGATTCATTCTAAACTACTGTTCAACATGAAACAGAGCAGCTGAATGGGAGCTAGTGTTGGTTTGAGATCAAAGCTTCACCGGGTTTGTCTTGTCTGTCAGTGCCAAACACTGTTTAATGTTGTGTTTGAGGATCTTAACTCATTCCCTGAGACCACTGCCGCCCCACCACTGACAGTCCTGACCCCAGTGTTAGCCAGTTCAAACTTCTCGCCTCTCTTAACCCCAAGTTTAGAAGCCCATTGTCTACAGTTGTACTCTGGGTACCTGAGGGGGCATAGTGGATACGTCATGCAGTCAGCATTATACTGCTGAGATCTCTGTTAAAGGAGGGCTTTCTCCTGCGGCCCTTCCACTTTCATCATCGAGGTAACCGAGCTGACTGTTTAACATCTTTGACACTTAAAGCTGGGACGAGCAGATCTTGTATGTCGCATGTTCCCTGGTGCAGCAATACTCGGTGTCCCATCCTTTTCTTGCCCAGTGACCATTCCCTGGTGTCTGTAACCAGCCATTATTAGAGTGCAGTTGGACAGGGGAGAGGAGGTAGAGAATCCCTGAATTCCAGCTCTCCATGCCTCTGCCACTGATATTAAGTGATGGACTTTTACCAGGCTCATAACTAGTACTGTCTGATCATGGCATCACACTGAAAAATCATTTCCATTATTTTATATTTAGCTTCTGGGTTGATATATAATCTGACCTTAGATTTTACCCAGGCCAGCTAGAAAGCATTGTACCAAAGGAAATGGTTAAATCTTATATTTGAAACTGGGCTTCTTTTTAAATTGTTCCTTTTAAATTATTTAATTCCTAATCCATGCGGCCATCTTTGAACTGCACTCCGCCAAATCCACTGATCTCGGCTGGTTGTGGGTGGAATATGATGGGGGACGTCAGTCAGAGCCTCATATTCCCAATCAGTGGAGCCTGGTGCCATTTGTGGAGGTCAGGCTCAGCTCTGTGCCTTGTCCATGCAGTGGGATAGCCTGCAGACCCTCATTGTCTTAGCTCATGGGGAATGGACACTTAGAGCTGAAGGATGGCAAGTGCCTCAGTGAGAGCAGTTGACCTATATTCTCTGACTGGCTGCTTCTCTCAGTAATACTATATGCCAAAGTGGCCTCTTTCTTCCACCAGCTTCTCCCTGGCCCCTCAGTATCCACGTTCAAATGAGACAAAGCTCAAGCTTTTTCTTTTCGCTTCGAAACACAAATTGCCTGAAAAAAAAAAATTTTAATTTTTAGGATTGTTTTACTTTCACATTCTGCACTGTGCAAAAACTTAATTCAGAAATAAATGACTTTCCCAGTCCAGTGGCTGCAGTTTTCTCATCCCAAGGATCGTGAACGTGAGGGATTCATTTTTAACTGTTGCTGCCCCAGGCATGCTCTGGGGAAAGAGTTGCTTTGCTTTGCTTAAACTCACTCTCAGAATCTTGCAGATTGCCAGAGGGTAGGAAGTGAGGAGTCCAAAATGAGGCACTCGGTTGGAGCCATGTGGGTCACCCGAACAGTGTGATAACAAGTCAAAATGACCCTATCTTAAACAGTGAGATGGCCTGCGGACTGGAGTTTGTCTGCCGTTGCACTTCTGAGTGTTCTGAGGCTTCAGAGTGAAGCTCTCACTCCTCCATCTCCCCTGCCCCCAATGTGTCACCCATTAAATGAGGTCTGTAAGGACTTTGCTTTTAACTGGTTGTATATCCGTGGATAAAGTATGTTAAGCGAACTTCTGTCAGGGGAGGCTGGCTTACCCACTCCACCCCAAATATAAAGGAGGTAGCACTGATACCTCCAACAGCATTGGAGGTGAAGATGAGAGGATTCTGCAAACACAACTGTGTGCAGCTAATTGTAACTACACGGTAAGACAAAGAACAAAAGAAGAGATAATGGGAGCTTGTCAGAAAGGTGCAGCAATAATTATGGGGGATTTTAATCTACATATAGACTGGAAAAATCAGGCAAAGGTAGCATAGATGAGTTCATAGAATGTTTTTGGGACAGTTTCTTAGAACAGCACGTTCTGGAGCCAACCAGAGAGTGAGCTATATTAGACCTGGTATTGAGCAACGAGATAGGATTAATTGATGACCTCCTAGTGAAGGCACCCCTCGGTAGCAGGGGTCATAATATGATTGAATTTTACATTGATTTTGAGGGAGAAACAAGTGCATCCAAGAGCAGTATTTTAAAATTAAGGGTAATTATGAGGACATGAAAGACCTAGCTAAAGTGAACTGGCAAATAAGGTTAAGGGATAGGTCAATAGAGGTTCAGTGGCAGACATTTAAAGGGATATTTCAGAATACACGGAATATATACATGAGAGGGAAAATTTCAAGGCTGGGGGGGTACCACCATCTATGGTTAACTAAAAAAGTTAAAGACCGTATCGAACTTAAAGAAAAAGCATATAATTACCAAAGTCAGGTTGCAGGACAGAAGATTGGAAAGAATATAAAGAACAGCAAAAAATGACAAAAAGATTAATAAGGAGGGAAAAATGAGAGAGCTAGACAGGTAGTAAGAGTTTCTATAGATATTTAAATAAGAAAAGAGTTAACAAAGTGAGTGTTGGTCCTATACAGAATTCTGGGGAATTGATAATGGAAAGTAGGGGGACGGCGGATGTATTTAAACAGGCATTTTGCTTCGATCTTCACTATAGAGGGCACAGGTAAAATCCCAAAATCAGGAAATGGGAGGGAGGAACTTGGGAAAATTACAATCACCAGGGAAGTGGTACTGAGTAAATTGTTGGGGCTGTGGGCTGACAAATTCCCAGGTCCAGATGGACTTCACCCTAAAGTCTTGAAAGAAGTGGCTAGTGAGAGAGTTGATGCACTGGTTTTAATTTTCCAAAATTCCCCAGTTTTGGGGAAGGTTCCGTTAGATTGGAAATTAGCAAATGTAACTCCATTATTCAAAAAGGGAGGGAGACAGAAAGCAGGAAACTAAAGGCCAGTTAGCCTAATATCTGTCATAGGGAATATGTTAGAAGCTATTATTAAAGAAGCTATAGGGCATTCAGAGAAATTCAAGGCAATCAGGCAGAGTCAACATGATTTTGTGAAAGGGAAATCATGTTTAACCAATTTATTGGAGTTCTTTGAAGGAGTCGCATGTGCTGTGGATAAAGGGGAACTGGTGGATGTACTGTACTTAGATTTCAAGAAGGCATTTGATAAAGTGCCACATCAAAGGTTATTGCGGAAAATAAAAGCTCATGGTGCAGAGGGTAACATATTGGCAGGGATAGAAGATTGGCTAGCTAACAGGAAACAGAGAATAGGCATAAATGGGTCTTTTTCTGGTTGGCAGGATGTGATGAGTGATGTGCCACAGGGATCAGTGCTGGAGCCTCAACTTTTACAATTTATATAAATGACTTGGATGAAGGGACCAAAGGAATGGTTATGAAAATTGCTGAAGAGACAAAGATAGGTAGGAAAGAAAATTGTAAAGAGGACATAAGGAGGCTACAAAAAATATGTAGGTAGGTTAAGTGAGTGGGCAAAGATCTAGCAAGTGGAATATAATGTGGGCAAATGTGAAATTGTCCATTTTGGCAGGAAGAATGAAAAAGCTTATCTAAATGGTGAGAGGTTGCAGAACTGAGATTCAGAGGGATCTGGATGTCCTAGTGCATGAATCACAAAAGGCTAGAATGCAGGTACAGCAAGTAATTAGGAAAGCTAATAGAATGTTAGCATTTATTGTGATGCGAATTGATTGCAAACATTGTACAGGGCATTGGTGAAGCCACATACAGTAATGGTCTCCCTATTTAAGGAAAGATGTAAATGTGTTAGAAGCGGTTCAGATGAGTTCAAATGGGTAGGTCGTCTTATGAAGAAAGGTTGGACAGGTTAGGCTTGAATCCACTGGAGTTTAGAAGAGTATGAGGCGGCTTGATTGAAACCTTTAAGATCCTGAGGGGTCTTGACAGGGTGGATGTGGAGAGGATGTTGTGGGAGAGTCTAGAACTAGGGGTCACTGTTTAAAAATAAGGGGTTGCTTATTTAAGACAGATGAGGAGAAATTTTTCCTGAGGGTCGTGACTTCTTTGGAACTCTTCCTCAAAAAGCGGTGGAAGCAGAGCCTTTAAATATTTTTAAGGCAGAGCGAGATAGATTCTTGCTTAACAAGGGGGTGAAAGGTTATTGGGGGTAGGCAGGAATGTAGGGTTGAGGTCACAATCAGATCAGCCATGATCGTATTGATTGCAGAGTAGGCTCGAGGGGCCGAGTGGGGCCTACCAGTGCTCCTACTTGGTATATTTGTAGGCATTTCTGTTTCACTCTCCCTGTCAGTCCAGGTCAGGAATGTTGCCTTTTAATGTTGGACTGTCCACAAACTGTCCTTCAACATCCAACCTTTTAAATGTGCCTGTTGTGCTGATGTTCCAAAATCCACCTGAAGGTGAACAGGGCTAGCAGGCTGCTGAGCGTGCACAACTGAATCCAACAGAGAATTCATGGATAATGCATCCTGCTGTAGAACTGGTGGTTACACTGTGACTTTGTTTCAAGCAGAACTATTCATTCTTCACTCTGCTGCTGCTCTTTTGTCCCAGTGGCAGATACTGAGTGGGCAGTATCTGAGTGGTGCTAACTGTCTGAGAGACAGTCTGATGACCCATTCCTCAGCCAACATACAAATTGGGGCAGGATTAGGCTATTTGGCCCTTCGAGCCTGCTCCGCCATTCAGTATGATCATGGTTGAGCCTCTATCTCAATGCCATATTCCTGCTTTCTCTCCATACCCCTTGATGCCCCTGATAGCCAAAAAATGATCAATTTCTTTCTTGAATATACCCAGTGACCCAGCCTCCACAGCCATCTGTGGTAGAGAATTCCACAGGTTGACCACCCTCTGAGTGAAGAAAGTTTTCCTTATCTCAGTCCGAAATGGCCTGCCCCATATCCTGAAACTGTGGCCCCTGGTTCTAGAATCCCCAACCACGGGAAAGATCCTCCCTGCAACTAGTCTGTCTAGCCCTGTTAGAATTTTATACGTTTCAATCAGATCCCCTCTCACTCTTCTAAACTCTAGTGAATACAGGCCCAATCAAACCAATCTCTCCTCATATGACAGCCCTGCCATCCCCGGTATCAGCCTAGTGAATGTTTGCTGCACTCCCTCTGTGGCAAGTATATCTTAGGTAGGGAGACCAAAACTACATGCAATACTCCAGGTGTGGTCTGACCAAGGCCCTGTATAACTGTAGTAAGCATCCCTATTTCTGAACTCAAAACTTCTTGCAATGAAGGCCAACATACCATTTGCCTTCTTAATTGCTTGCTGCATCTGCTTATTTACTTTCATTGACTGGTGTACAAGGATACCCAGATCCCTCTGTACATCCACATTTCCCAATATATCACCATTTAAATAATACTCTGCCTTTCTGTTCATACCGAAGTGTATAACTTCACATTTATCCACGTTATACTGCATCTGCCGTGTGTTTGCCAAACACACACAACTTGTCTAAATCGCCCTGAAGCCTCCTTGCATCCTCCTCACAACCCCACCCAGTTTTGTGTCGTCAGCAAACTTGGAAATATTGCATTTGGTTCCCTTATCCAAGTAACTTATATATATCGTGAATAGCTGGGGCCCAAGCATTGATCCCTGCGGTACACGACTAGTCACCGCCTGCTATCCAGAAAAAGACCTATTTATTCCACTCTGTTTCTGGTCTGTCAACCAATCCTCAATCCATGCCAGTATATTACCCCTAATCCCATGTGCTTTAATTTTGCCCACTAGCCTCTTATGTGGGACCTTATCAAAAGCCTTCTTGAAATCCAAATACACCACATCCACTGGTCCTCCCTTATCTATTCTACTAGTTCCATCCTCAAAAAACTCCAGTAGATTAGTTAAGCATGATTTCCCTTTCATGCTGACTTTGTCTAATCCTGTTAATGCTTTCTAAGTGTTCTGTTACCACATCTTTTACAATAGACTCTAGCATTTTCCCCACTACTGATGTTAGCATCTCATACAGTGACTGCTTGCTATTGAGAATGGCTTAGTTGCAAATGGACAGCAAATGATGTGCAGATGCCAGTACAAGTTATGCAGTTGGCATCTGAGAGAGAATGATTTAACGCGATTTGGGTGTAGCATGCTTTGGAACAAATGAAGTTTTCAGTTCCACTTGCTAAGTGCAGCAGTTAATGACAGTGTGTGAAGTCGACACAACTTATCAGCCGAGGTCACTGGACCGCATTCAGGAGCAGGACTCTGGGTTCATTCAGCTCCTGCTCAGGCTGTGACATGGAATGCTGCTCTACAACAAACCCATGTGCTCACCTCCCCTGCCACCATTGCCAGCCTTCACCCTCTTCACCCCATGTGAGCTACTTGATGGACATTCATGAATTGTCTCTTTGCTGGAAAATCCATTCGACAAGCAAACTCGAGCAGCACGCATTCAAAAATAAATATGGGACCATTGTAAGTAGCATTCTACTCCATTGTTCAAATTGTGCAGCGGAGACTTTTAAAACCAAAGTTTGACTAACTTGTTCAGGCTTTTTAAAGTAACATAGGGTCGATGATATTGATGGACGAATGGCATTTGACAAAGCCCTATATAGTAAACTTGAAAGCAAAATTAAATGCATGGAATAAAAAGGATAGTGACAGCATAGATGCAAATTAGAAACAGAGATTAATGGTGAACGGTCATTTTTCAGACTTTTGTTTTATTCTTTCCCAGGTCGTGAGCCTCACTGGCTGGGCCAGCATTTATTGCCCATCCCTAGTTGCCCTTGAGAAGGTGGTGGTGAGCTGCCTTCTTGAACCGCTGCAGTCCATGTGGTGTAGGTACACCCACAGTGCTGTTAGAGAGGGAGTTCCAGGGTTTTGACCCAGTGAAAGTGAAGGAATGGTGATATATTTCCAAGTGTGTGACTTGGAGGGAAACTTGTGGGTGGTCGTGTTCCCATGCGTCTGCTGCCCTTGTCCTTCTTGGTGGTAGAGGTTGGAGTTTTGGGATGTGCTGTCAAAGGAGCCTTGGTGAGTTCCTGCAGTGCACATTGTATATGGTGCACCTTGTATATGGTACACATGTTGCCACTGTGCATCTGTGGTGGAGGGAGTGAATGTTTAAGGCGGCGGAGGGGTTGTCTATCTCGGTGTTAAATTTCATATGCCATATGCCTGCTGTTTCACCTGTCTATGTCCTCCTGACATCTGTTACTGTCCTATATCAGCTGCTCACTTTGAAATGATGCCAGCTTACCTAGGTCTAGGCTTTTGATGTATATCACAAAGAGCAGCCGTCCTAATACCTTCCCCTGGGGAACAACAATGTACGCTCCCCTCACTGGTTGGAGTCATACCTAGCACAAAGGAAGATGATTATGGTTGTTGGAGACCAATCACCTCAGTCCTAGGATGTCACTGCAGGAGTTCCTCAGGGTAGTGTCCTAGGCCCAACCATCTTCAGTTGCTTCATCAATGACCATCCCTCCATAATAAGTTCACAAGTGGGGATATTCGCTAATGATTGCACAATGATCAGTACCATTCGCAACTCATCAGATACTGAGACAGTCCGTGACCATACGCAAGTCCTGGCAACATTCAGGCTTGTGCTGATAAGTGGCAGGTGACATTTGCGCCACACAAATGCTTGGCAATAACCATTTCCAACAAGAGAGGATCTATCTCCTCTTGACGTTCAAAGGCATTACCATCGTTGAATCCCCCCAATACCGACATCCTGCAATTACCATTGACCAGAAACCTAAATTCTTCGGTGAAGGAGAAAACTGGAGTTGCAATGATTGCTTTCCACCTGTCTGAGCAAGTGCTTCTGATGATTGACAGCGGTCCCTGGGAGAGAGTGTTCTGTTGCGGGGTCATGAGGACTCGAAAAGTCGGCTTTATTCCTCTCCGCCGAAGCTGCCACACCTTTTCCAGGTAATTCTGTTTGTGTTTATTTTTGTTTTTATGATTGACAGCCGGGCCGGGGCTTACAGGACTGGCGCTGTGATTGGTCAGTGGGCGGGCTTGGCCGTCCTCGCGCTGTGATTGGTCAATGGGCGGGGCTTGCTCACTGCACGGGGGTTTCCCATGAAGCAGCGCGAGTGGGCGGGGTTGCGGCCTAGTGGATGTTACCAATCCTATTTGTAGTGAGCGGAAAGCGAGAGCCAGATCGGCGGCGCTGGGCGGGTGAGTGAGGGCATGCGACCCCACCCCTTCTGGGGTTATTCTATAACCTCCTCGGGGCTGAGGGCACCAATACCTGCCGGAAGGCGCTGCGATTATGGACTGAGGGGAGGGAGAACCAGGGCGGAACCGGAATAGCGATCGGAACCAGCCCGTCTCCGACATGTCACCGGCTCGGGGCAGTGGCCCAGGCGGCGCCGTTGCAGTAATTCTCCCCACCCGACACCAGGTTCTTTTCCTGACAGGTTCCTCCTCACTGACATCCGGGCCCCGCCCCAGAAACCAATTTCCGCCCCCGGCAGCCAGGCTCCTCCCCCAGAAATCAGTCTCCTCCCCCAGAAACCAGGCTCCATCCCCCGCATCCAAGCCCTCCCCACCAGCAAGCTGGCTCCTCCCCCTCGCGACAGCCAGGCTCCTCCCCCATACCTCCACCTGACAGCCAGGCCCCTCCCCACCTGACAGCCAGGCCCCTCCCCACCTGACAGCCAGGCCCCTCCCCACCTGACAGCCAGGCCCCTCCCCACCTGACAGCCAGGCCCCTCCCAGGTACTTGAGGGGTTTCCCTCGCAGACCCCCCACCCCTCTCCTCTTCCTGCCATTTGGTGATCACCTGGGAGCTGCAGCCTTTTTGATCTGTTGCTGACTATTCCCACCCTTATCTTTGCTCACTGTTGTGTGTGTGATCCTGACAGTGTCACGGTTACTCTCTCTGTCAAGGGCTTTCTTATCACCACATCCTTTACTTGTGCTACTGTTACTCACAACCAGGTCCCTTGTATGACATGGGGGACATTGATTACCAGGGCTGAGTGCACCCAAAGAATCCCCCACCATTTCAGCACTCGGAAAAATTCAAGCTGATTCGAGGTAGCCAACATGGAAGTAGTAGACAAGGGTATTGTGGTCAATGTCATACATTTGGATTTTCAAAAGACCTTTGATAAGTTATCACAGGATGGGCAAATGACAAAGGTTAGGGCATGAGGAGTCAGGACCAATAGCTGAATCGAGGACAGATTGTCTAAAACAGGAACAGTGGGAAAGGGCAACATGTGGGACGAGCTGAGTAACTCTTGCAGAGAGCTGGCAAAGGCATGCCAGGCTGAATGGCCTCCTGTGCTGTAACCATTCTATGATTCTATAACATAGATAGCAGAGAGTAAGGGTAATGGGTAGTTATGAAGATTGGAGGAAGATACAAAGCAATATTCCAGAAGGATCATGCTGGTGCACCAGTTATTCATGATGTACGTTAATGATTTGGACTTGGGAATAGGTAATTGGATATCATACTGAGGTATAGCTAACTCTGAAGAAGAATGCAACATGGAATATTGTGCACTGTTCTGCTCTCCATACTATAAAAAGAACATAGAAGCACTGGAGAAAGTGCAGAAAAAGATTTGAAAAAATAGTACTGGAACGGAGAGGTTACAGCTATCGGGAACTGACAGCGCAGAGAGAAACTTGTGATCTTCCAAGCTTCCCTCGGATCATACTCAAACTGCCATGCTTTCAATGCCCAAAACAAAACATCTCTGTTAAATGTGATTCTGCGATTGCATAGCACTTGCTGAACAATCCAGAATGCGCTAATAACTACACTAACAACCAATTTAAGATAATCAGTTGACCTTGTAAAATGACTCATTTACACTTGCTAGAAGTGACATAAGTTCATACACAGAAACTCGTTCTCTGCAAACAGAAGGGATATATTCAAGCCTTGTGCCTTTTTTGAATTACCCGGGAGCCTGGGGAGCCTATACCTCTCTGTTGTTTTCTCCTGTAGTATAAATTGTTGTGATTGTTTGAAATTTGGCATTCTTGCATTTGTCCTGATGAGTGCAAGACGAAAAACTTCGGCAACATGTCTCTCTTTTCAGCATTACTTCCCTAGATTCTAGAATGATCTCTGAGAATTAAAAAGTAACAAACGTAAGCTGGATGGAGCAAACCAGGAACAGGAGGCCAGTTAGCTTGACATCAGAAGTCTAGCAAATGCTTGCACCTGTTATTAGGAACGTGCTATCATGGCACATAGAAAATATATATGTTTGGATAGAATCAACATGGATTTTTGACAGGGAAAGCCTGTACATGAATCACACAAAGTTAATGTGCAGATACAGCAAGCATGGGAAAACTGATGGTATGTTAGCTTTTATTACAAATGCCTTAGTATACAAGAGTGAAGAAGTCTTACTGCAATTATATAGGCATTAGTGAGAATGCATCTGGCACACTGCACAGTTTTGGTCTCTTTAGCTAAGGAAGGACATGCTTGAGGGAGAGTGCAATGAAAATTCACTAGACTGGTTCCTGGGATGAGGGAGTTATCCTATGAGGAGAGATTATATTCCCTAGCCTTATATTCCCTAGAGTTTAAGAAAATGAGAGGTTATCTAATTGAAACATAAAATTCTGAGAGGGCTTGACAGTGTAGATGGTGGGAAGCTGCTTCCCTTGGGTAAAGAGTCCAGATTGAGTGATCACAGTCTCAGAATAGAGGGTCTGCTGTTTAGGACTGAGGTGAGAATTTATTTTCACTCAAAGAATTGTGAATCTTTGGTATTCTGTAGCCCAAAGAGCTGTAGATGCACAGTCATTGAGTAGTGGTAAAAATTTGGAACTGTCTTCCGCAAAGGGTAATTGATGCTTGATCAGTTGTAAATTTTAAATCTGAGCTGGCTAGATCTTTGTGAACCAAAGCTATTAAGGGATATGGCAGGTACTTGAAGTTTGGTCAGAGATCAGCCATGATCTGATTGAATGGCAGAACAGACTCGAGGGGTTGAATGGCCTTCTCGTGGTCCCACCACAACCAGCCTTTGACTAGATGATGTCCTATGTATTTTGACTGAATCAGATAAATGTCAGTCTTCACTCTGCTGCCCATTTCTTTCTTCCTGACGTTTCTGTCTCTGCTGCAGTTCAGTTCCATAGGCATTTTATCATCGTCTGATAGCCAATCCCATGTCAGCCATCTACATGTGTGGCTCCTGGCAGCAAGTGTCAGTAAGATATTGAGCTGTGGAAGCATCACAGCTGAGCCTTGGGTCAGGGGCCATGGAGAGCGTTTAGGGTCAGAAGCCCTAACTCATTTCCCAGGGATTACAGTGCCCTTATTATGAATCGATCAGAGAGCAGTAACACTGAGCGCCTTTTCTAGATCAGGTGTGTTTGTGAGCTAGTTGTCATTGTGTTGTGTCTTGTCACTGAACAGTCCTTTCCCTTGGCTAGAGTGGGGAGCATATGATGCCGGAACACTCTGACGTAAGCTTGTCTCCCGAGGACCGGGTACGGGCTCTTACCAAGAAGGGCAGTTCGGTGGACGTAAACGATGATGTCCCTCCACGGAGGTACTTCCGTTCCGGAGTCGAAATAATTCGAATGGCCTCAGTTTACGTGGACGAAGGCAACCTGGAAAGTGCCTTTGTGCTCTACAATAAGTACATAACGTAAGATCACTGATTATCACCATAATGCATGGCGCTGGTTAGCGAAAGGCTGCACTGTTGGAGGGTCAGTACTGAGGGAGTGCTGCACTGTCAGAGGGTCAGTGCTGAACTGTCGGAGGGTCAGTACTGAGGGAGTGCTGTACTGTCGGAGGGTCAGTACTGAGGGAAAGCTGAGCTGTCAGAAGGTCAGTACTGAGGAAGCACTGAGCTTCTAGAGAGTTAAAACTGAGGGAGTGCTGCACTGTTGGAGGGTCATTACTGAGGCAGTGCTGCACTGTCAGAGGGGCAGTACTGAGGGAGTGCTACAGTGTTGGAGGGTCAGTACTGAGGGAGTGCCGCACTGTCGGAGAGGCCGTAATAAGGTAGTGCTGCATTGTCGGAGGGTCAGTACTGAGGGAGTGCTGCACTGTCGGAGAGTCAGTACTGAGGGAGTGCTGCACTGTTGGAGTTTCAGTACTGAGGGAGTGCTGCACTGTTGGAGGGGCAGTATTGAGGGAGTGCTGCACTGTCAGAGGGGCCATACTGAGGAAGTGCTGCACTGTCGGAGGGTTGGTACCAAGATCTGAACCACTGTATAGCAATACACCTTTTTACAGGGTAGGATAAAGGATATTTTTAAAATAGTGATTTTGTTTTATTCATTCATCCGATGTGAACATGGCTGGCCAGGCCAGCATTTGTTGCCCATCCCTAATTGCCCCTTGAGAAGGTGGGGGTGAGCTGCCTTCTTGAACCGCTGCAGTCCATGTGGTGTAGGTACACCCACAGTGCTGTTAGGGAGGGAGTTCCAGGATTGTGGCCCAGTGACAGTGAAGGAACGGCCGATATATTTCCAAGTCTGGATGGTGAGTAACTTGGAGGGGAACTTGCAAGCAGTGGTGTTCCCATGTATCTGCTGCCCTTGTCCTTCTAGATGGTAGCAGTCGTGGGTTTGGAAGGTGCTGTTGAAGGAGCCTTGGTGAGCAGCTTTAATGAAACCTATCTCTGCTTTGTGTTCGGGAGTCGTCTCTGTGATCAACAGGCTTGTCATGTATGCCCTGTGTACAAGTGTGTCATTATTGTTTTCTGCTTATTGCCCAGGTTGTTCTTGGAAAAGCTGCCTAAGCATCGGGATTATAAAACCAGTGTCATTCCAGAGAAGAAGGAGACCATCAAAGTAAGAGAGAGCCTCTTCATGTCGCGTTTCACTGGAACAGCCACTCTGCTGAATCCCAGTAGGGTACTTTCTCTTTGCCTAGTTTGTCCATGCTGCCCTGTCATTCTATTCTGCTGCCTGGATCAGCGTATTCTGTGCAGTTACTCAGATCAACACCCACACAGTGTGGGGGAAAGCACTCTTGGCCTCGATTAAGTTTGACCAGTTAGGAGTTCCCGCATTGAAATGACACGTGCAGCAAATGGGAATGATACAGTGGGCCAGTGTGTGGTTGAGTTGTTTCTCAGCTTGTTACATTCAAACAGATTGGGTTCCTTTTGTTGAATGCAGCATTGAGGAGCAGGCGGAGGAGGGACAATATGCATTTTGTGTAGTGACTGGGATACAATGCCTACACTGTGCCACTCCTAATCCTCAGCACAATAACTGCCAGGGTGCTGGAATTCTTCAGTGGGACGTCACAGATCCCGTCTGTGACTGCCTGAGACCAGGCTTGCCTGGGGTGCCGAGCACGGGTGAATTGCCAGAATGGGGCACCAAATGAACAGAATAGGTGAGGTTGCGGAGCCAGGACTGTGAGACCAAACCTCAGCAAGAGTTGGCAATGTCCGGAGTGGAGGGAGCGGGGGAATTTAAAGAATGCTGATGGGATAACACTTGCCTCAGGAGGTTAACCTTTAGGGGATGGATGATGATCCCGAGAAAGGGAATTGGAGGGAATAGAATTATCACACAGGCAGCAAGTAAAACAATGTGTGTTTGACAATTTTTTGATGAAGCTGATAGTCACCATTCGCAAAACTTTTCTCATTTCAAAGGCCCCCAGGAAATTCTTAGAATTGTCATTGAATAGTTGTAGCCCATGCCAGTTCTCTGCAAGAGCAACTCACCTTGTCCCACTCCCCCACCCTTTTCCCCGTGGCCCTGAAAATCACTTTTGTTCAGATAATTACCCAATTTCCTTTCAAAAGCCTCGATTGAACCTGCCTCCACCACACTCTCAGGCAGTGCATTCTATATCCTAACTGCCTGCTGAGTAAAAAGTTTCTCCTCAAGTCTCCATTACTTCTTTTGCCACTCCCCTTAAATCGGTGCTCTCTGGTTCACGATCCTTCTGCCAATGGGAACAGTCTCTCCCTATCTACTCTGTCCAGACCCCTCATGATTTTGAACACCTCGATCAAATCTCCTCTCAACTTGCTTTTTTCTAAGGAGTACAGACTGAACTTCTCCAATCTATCCACGTAACTGAAGTTCTGAGAGAGAGAGAATTTTGAAACTTGTTCGAATAATTTGATAATCCTATGGCGCATCACACATTGCACCACTAGATAAGCTACACAAGTTGTATTGTGCCATGTTTGAATGTGATGGTGCTGTAAAATGGATTCAAAGACACTGGATGTACATCTGATGAGTTCTGCTTTCATTTAAATGGAAAGAGTCTTCCACTCAGTCAATTCACCATGACACTGTACATCACTGCCTCAGAAATGAGGAGAGCAACATGTATTTGTGTGTGTGAGTGTGTAATGATCGATGGATGGATGGGTCAGGGGATGAGACAAGATATCTCGCTGTGTTTCAGCTAGTGTGAGTGGTGGCCCAAAGCAGCTGACCCTGTCCCTTGCTGTCCTCCTGATTTTTCCATTACTGCTCTGTCTGTTATCATGTACCCAGACTTTGTGCTGTGGGTTTGCATCAAAGGCTTTGAAAAGAGCACCGAATGAACAGTCTTAAGTGTCAATTGCAATGCTGTGAATGAGGCTTTGAAAGAGGAAAACTACACAGTGTAAAATATTGGATTTTTCTTTCCCTGTATGTGACAGAAGCTAAAAGAGATTGCATTTCCAAGGGCTGAGCAGCTGAAGAGCGAACTTCTCAAGAGATACGCAATCGAGTATACCGAGCATCAGGAGCTACAGGTAAATATGGTGCAGCACAAGACGCACTGGACAGTCTATCCTGATCTTTGCTTTGGACCACTAGTAGCCATCCTCCTAGAGCAGAACCTTTTGCGTAGAGAAGCCCTGGCAAAATAATGTAACTGAGGTGAAAAACAAGATCAAAGGTTTGTTCGTGGCACTGTCTGTGGCTCACCCGTGGCACTGTCTGTGGCTCACCCGTGGCACTGTCTGTGGCTCACCCGTGGCACTGTCTGTGGCTCACCCGTGGCACTGTCTGTGGCTCACCCGTGGCACTGTCTGTGGCTCACCCGTGGCACTGTCTGTGGCTCACCCGTGGCACTGTCTGTGGCTCACCCGTGGCACTGTCTGTGGCTCACCCGTGGCACTGTCTGTGGCTCACCCGTGGCACTGTCTGTGGCTCACCCGTGGCACTGTCTGTGGCTCACCCGTGGCACTGTCTGTGGCTCACCCGTGGCACTGTCTGTGGCTCACCCGTGGCACTGTCTGTGGCTCACCCGTGTCACTGTCTGTGGCTCACCCGTGGCACTGCTCACAGTTCATCTGTTGCAATGTCTATGGCTCACCCGTGGCATTGCTCACAGTTCATCTGTTGCAATGTCTATGGCTTGCCTGTTGGATTGTCCATGGCTCACCCAGGGCTTTGCCCTTGGTATTGTCCGCAGTTTGCCCATGGCATTGTCTGTGGCTCGGCCGGGGCTCCGGAGCGTGCTGACAATTTTCTGGTAGCCTGACCTATCTGTGAAACCCTCCCAGAGAAGTGGTTTAAACCAGCCTGAGATTGATAGCCCCTCAATTGCTGTGGCTAAGGGAAGTTTCCGATTGCCAGTGGTTTGTAAAACCTCTGGCTCTCAGGAGGAAGGAACAGCTTTTGTTTCTGCCGCAGCTTTTCACCACCTCAGGACATCCCAACGTGCTTTCTGACCAAGGCAGTTCTCGAGGCGTAGTTCCTGGTGTAGGGTAGGTGGATGTGCCTGGCAGCTCACCCTGCACAGAAACTGCAGCGACTAACTGTTGGCGACTAACGGGCCCTATTATCGCTGACACCTCTCCTCCTCTTTACAGCGGAAGGAAGATGAGAAATTTGCGCAGGAGCTGGTCCGGCAGCAAGAACTGGAAGGCGAGAAACAGCGGGTGGCACGGATGCGGCAGCAGCAAGCGGAGCAGGAGCAGTTCCATGCCTTTGAGGAAATGATCAGACGGAAGGAACTGGAGAAGGAGAGGCTGAAAGTGCTGGAGGAGTATGCAAAACCGGAAATCTCCCCTCCGCCCAAAGACTGTCCCCTGATACCAGGTGTTCAGAGACCACCGGATAATCTTCCTCCAGCATCGCCCGCTGCAGGTCTCCCAAATGCTGCACCGCCTGTTGTGGATCGATCATTGAAACCCACAGCTCTCGGAACCAATTGGAACAGTGAGCACTGACCCACATACACTCTGTCATTTAAAGAAACGACTTGCTTGTACAGTTTAATTACTATCAGGAAAGGCTGAACAGGCTGAGGCTTTTTATTCTAGAAAACAGAGGTGACCTGATAGAGGTCTTTTAAGATTATGAAGGCAGAAGGCAGGATTTTACAGCAGGGGGATTTTACCTTCCCGCTGCAGTCCATGAGGTTTAGAAAGTCTCGCCGCATTTTACGGCCTCGTCCCCACCGAAACGGGGCCCTAAAATTCTGCTCATAGAGAAGATCTTTCCACTTGTAAGGGAGTCCAGAACTGGAGGATATTCACTGACAAATCCAATAAGAAATTCAGGAGAAACTACTTTACCCAGAGAGGGGTGAGAATGTGGTACATGCTGCCACACAGTAGTCTGGGAGGTAGTGGCGTAGTGGTATTGTTGCTGGAGTAGTATTCCAGAGATCCAGGGGATCCGGGTTCGAATCTCAGGATCAGATGGCGAAATTTGAATTCATTGAAAATCTGGAATTGCCGATTGTTGTAAAACCACATTTGGTTCACTAATGCCCCTTAGGGAAATCTTGCTGTCCTGACCTACACTTGACTTCAGTCCCACAGCAATGTGGTTGACTCTTAAATGCCCTCTGGACAAAGGCAATTAGGTGTGGGTAATAAATGCCCATACCCCATGAATGAATTAAAAAAAAAGTTGTGGTCTGATAGAGGGCAGGTCCTCTACTCATTTTCCCACACCTCTCAGTCCTTTGCTTTCCTCCTGAGTTACTCATCAGAACTTCTCATTTTCACAATTTAGTGAGCAACATGAGAATACATGAGCATGTTGTCTTCCTCATGTGTGCTTAAAGGAAATACAAGCCCTCTTCACAAAGGATCCTCCACCTATAAGCAGTTATTGTCCCTCGAGATTCTAGCTCTTCAGCTAGAAAGTTCGCTGGTTCCGCTGTGGATGTAACCCTGAGCATAGGACCCTTACCTGGGCCTCGGAGGACTTGCCAAAGGGCAGAGACGACAACCCCCTGAGTTCTGAAATGACCCCTGCTACCCTACAAGGAGTAGTTGAGGCAAATAGCTTAGATAGATTTAAGAATAGTTAGGTAAGTACATAAGAGAGAAAGGAATAGAAAGATATGTAAGATGAAGTGGGGTCAGAGGAGGCACATGTGGATCATAAACCTGTTGGACCAAATGGCCTGTTTCTGTGCTACAAATTCTGTCTAATACAATATTGAAATTCAGGTGACTTCAATTCATTTGCAGAGTCAATGCTAGAAGTGGAAACTCTTGTGAAGCTGAGCTTTACTGAAGATATTCCTCTCCCAGTGGCAGCAGTTACTTCTGTTTGGGCTACACTGACCGGGAGAATCATTATTCTGTTTTCATTAAGAATTGAAAATGTATAAAAAAGGTTTACCTGCTCAGAACAGACTAAACTGTGCGGTGTGCCATCAGGGCCCGCCGTGAAGTGAATGTGGGCAGTCGCTTCCTTTGCTGTCACTCGAATGGGTCTCCTCACCCTGCAGCCATCCCTCACCATGACTGAAAATGGCTCATTCTCCCAAATGGGAGCTTGACCATGTAAAATTGTCTATATCCACACAGATAGGATGGTCTTAGCTTTGATTCCTGATCTCGATGATCTGGGGTTAGATCTGCATCCACGGATTGGGTGATTTTACAGGAAAAGGATTGTGTTTGTTCAAGGGGGTGATAACATTGGAATTTCTGTACTTTTCTCCTTCAGATTTCTCGGCAGACAAATTACGGAATGTGGTGGTTTCCAAAAGCCTATGTCAGCAATTTCTCCAACTCGCTGAGGCCAACACTGCCCGAGGGGTGGAAACCTGTGGCATTCTCTGCGGCAAACTGGTAGGAATCCCTAACTCTCCAGTTTGGTGACTGGCAGGAGGTGTCCCAGCTGCTCAGTGGCGGGGTGCATCATGCAGGCTCTGGCAAAGCACACGAAACAGGGAAAAATGATTAATAGGAGGTGTGGTGGGTGTTGGTAGTTGACTGGGCAGCTGATCTAATAGCATTGATTTGCCATTCTAATCAGAAACCAAATGCTTAGAGATTAGTGAGGGCACTACAGTCTGGCTTCCTATCAATTTCTGTTCATTCAGTTGTGATTGGGACAGCACTGAGCTGTAACACACATACATGCCGTCTCCAAATTCCTTTCAATACAGAGGATCCATTGGAGCAGTCTCCCTAGAGTCTTAACCTCCTTAAACATTGCATGGTGTCTGACCCCTGTTGTCCATTCTGAGTACTTCTGAAGATTGGAAACTACCCATTTCCCCAAAGCCTGTCCGCCATCTACAAGGCACAAGTCAGGAGTGTGATGGAATACTCCCCACTTGCCTGGATGAGTGCAGCTCCAACAAGACTCAAGAAGCTCAACACCATCTAGGATAAAGCAGTCCTTTTGATTGGCATCCACCCACCACCTTAAACATTCACTCCCTCCATGACCAACACACAATGGCAGCAGTGTGTACCATCTAAAAGATGCACTGCAGCAACTCATCAAGGCTCCTTCGACATCACCTTACAAACCCACAATCTCTGCCATCTAGAAGGACAAGGGCAGCAGGTGAATGGGAACACCACCACCTGCAAGTTCCCTTCCAAGTCACAAACCACCCTGACTTTGAACTATATCGCTGTTTAGTCATTTTCGCTGGGTCAAAAACCTAGAACTAGCTTCTTAACAGCACTGCAGGTCCACCTGCTATGCTTGGACTGCAGCGGTTCAAGAAGGTGACTCAGCACCACCCACTCGAGGGCATTAAGGGAAAGGTGATAAATGCTGGCCTTACCAAAAATGCTGGCATTGGTGCCACCCCGCAGTGCAATTGCACCACTCCCCTTGGACATCTCATTGGATTTGTAGCAGGGCTACACTGCTGCTGTATCCTGATCTGTTTATTTTGCTTCCAGATGCAGAATGAGTTTACCATAACCCACGTGCTCGTGCCTAAACAGAGTGCAGGTCCTGATTACTGTAACACGGAGAATGAAGAGGAACTCTTCCTGATTCAAGACCGAGATGACCTCATAACCTTGGGTTGGATCCACGTGAGTGGGGTTCTCCTGTACCTGTGACTGGCTGTAAATCCTGGAAAACAATTATCCCTGCTCTGTTGCTAAGTCACTCGATCAGAGGCAGACTGGTAGAGTGGATGTTAGTGCTGTACTCTGGAGGGAGTGAAATCAGTCCCTGATCATCATCCAGTGCATCTCCCTGGAAATGGACTGGACTGGGCTTTGGAACAACCCATCCCGCCATTAAATGTGCCACCAATCTTCACTGTCCAGATGCCTAATGGAGAATGGCTAACTGGGTGAGCTGTCAGGGTGGCAGCATGTGGTGATCTGTGGATAAGTGGGGTCAGTGCCTTCAGGAAGAAAGGGGAAATTGTATTCCTTTTTAAAAATATTTTCTCAGGCTCCCCAAACATTGAGCTGAAAAGCGACCTGCAGTGGGTCACTAGAGAGCAGGTTGGGGGTCAGCTGCCAGTTTTCCCCTTGTACCTTCTCGATTTTCCTAATAGCCAGGCCAAGATTGGAAAACAGTGGGGAGGGGTTGTGGATTGGCGTGATGTGGGAGCAGTCCCGGGTCATGCAGATACCTTGGCGTGTGCTTGTGCCCCCACCTTCCGTTCACTGCCTCCTGTATCAGTGCTGGAAAGTGATTGTAACGTAACTGAATCCATCTTCTGCTCTTATTCACAGCTCCACTCCCGGATGATGACGGATGTTTTTTTCACAATGCGGATTGTTTGTTGCTCTGTAATTAATCTTTTTCTGTGTGTCCCCAGACCCATCCAACCCAGACTGCATTCCTTTCCAGTGTGGACCTTCACACCCACAGCTCCTACCAGATAATGCTTCCAGAGGCCATAGCTATTGTTTGTTCACCCAAGTATCATGAGTGAGTATGTGATGGGATTAATCTGTGCTCCATTTCAAGGATGCAAGTCTTCACTTAACATTTAAACATTTAACATCAATGGAAGACGGACTAACCTTAACATTAGAGCAAGTCTTTCAGCAATGAAATCAGGAAGTACGTCTTCACACATAGGGTAGTGAAAACCTGGAATTCTGTCCCTCAAAAAGCTTGTTGAGGCTGGGGGATCAATTGGAAATTTTAAGGCTGAGATCAGTAGATTTTTTTTTTGGAAGGTTATCAAATGGAACAAAGGTAGGTGAATGGACTGAATGACTAACTGAATGACGGAATAGGCTTGAGGGGCTGAATGGCCTCCTGCTGTTCCTAAAGGGCTAAGATGAGGTTCTTTCTTTCCTTATTTTGAAGGCCCAACTTGTACTCTGGCCTGAGGCTCCAAAACAGGCAGACGAAAGAAATCGGGAGGGGAGGAGAGGTGAAACTCCAGCAAGTTTAGAAACTACTAAACCAAGTGTTCATTTTCGTGAATGGTGCAAGTAATAATTTGCACCCACTTTATCACTCGAATGGAAGAGTGAGAGAAGTGCAACCTTCTGCTTTCATGAGCAGCTGTTCGGGGGAGGGGCAGGGAAGGTTCACAAGGGGAGGCGAGGGTTTGAGGGTTTTGAGCGGGCCAGCGAAAGCCAAATTTCTGGGATTTTTATTATTTCCTGATCTTTGGCTCAGGTGTTGTTTACAGTGAAGTACAGTTGCCAATGCAATGCCGCATTGTTGCTCCCAACAAAATCCACCGACAGCAGTGAGATAAAGGACCAGAGAGTGTGCATAATGCTGATGTAGGTTAATGGATAAATGTTGCCCAGGAAAACTGAAAGACAGGAGGGAACACATAGGAGCAGGAGTAGGCCATTCAGCCCATCGAGCCTGCTCTGCCATTCAATATCATCATTGCTGATCATCCACTTCAATGCCTTTTTTCCCCCACACGATCCCAAATCCCTTTTTGCCATTGGCATTTAGAAATCTGCCAATCTCTGCTTTAAACATGACCAACTACTGAGCTTCCACGGCCCTCTGGGGTAGAGAATTCAAAAGATTCACAACCCTCTGAGTAAAAAAAATTTCTCCTCATCTTGGTCCTAAGTGGCTCCCCCTTTATTTTGAAATTGTGTCCCCTGGTTCTAGACTCCCCAGCCAGGGGAAACATCTACCTGCATCTACCCTGTCTAAGTAATTTGTAGGTTTCAATGAGATCACCTGTCATTCTTTGAAACTCTAGAGAATACAGGCCCAGTTTCCCCAACTATATGGATAGTTCCGGTTGCTAAAGAGAAAGAGCAAGCATTATCCTGGGCACTTGACTGAAAACCTACCTAGATGTCAAGGTGAGTACAATGTCTCAAACCTGGTTACCCAAAAACCAGAATTATCCAAAAACTGGACATTTTTCTCTCGGGCGCTGTTCCCGGAACGGAGTAAGCACGGGAACGAGGAGGCCATCCTCAGGCTGATCCTCAAGGATGGAATCAGCGAGAGTCGCACACACAATAGGACCTGAGTCCATTGCAGCACTTTTAAGATCTGCCTTCCCCCTGGCCTTCCCTAATCTCTGGACACAAAGCTGCCTGTTCCACCAGCGGCATCATTCCAATTGCAATATTCCCAGGTGCTTTCAAGTGAGAGGATCTGAAATCAGCCGTTTTCTCTCTGTCCCCGTTATTGCAGCCTAAGCAAATACTCTTTTCCGGCAGGATTTACGATTAATTGCTTTTTCAAAAATTGCCCAATCAACCTTTTAAATCGTAAGTGTTTCTGCCCATAATGGTTATGAGCACTTGGGGCTTGCAAGCAATCCCCATCCTGTGATCTACAACCTAGTTATTTTTATGACATTAATGGTCAGTGCAGAGTGTGCTACAGAGACGGACCGTGAAGAAGTTGGTTCTGGAATCAGGGAAAATCTGAAATCTACCACAATCTCGGTCCCGAGGGTGCCGGATTTGGGACACTGTACCTGTACTTTCAAAGGCAGAGGAAGCCCTGGGCTCACCTACGAGGGTGATCTAAATATGGAATGTGATGGAAGAGAGACAAAAGAGCACTAAACAGAATCACACTGCACTTTTATTAATTGCTGAAAAAAGAGATGCTGTTGAAGCTTTTTGCCTTGCACCCATCCGGACAGAAACAAGAATACCAAATTTCAAAGGGAACAATAATTTATACTGCATGAGAAAAAGTTTGATTGGTTAGCAAGTCAACTCTGATTGGTCAAGGCGTTGCCATGGATAATGCAGCAGGGAACTATTGTGCTTTTGTTCAAAAGCATTCAAAACCGGCAGCAATGCCACAGGTGAGCTATAGACAATGCCACGGGCTCCTTTTGCCTGCAGAGGACCAGGACATCAGGGATAAATCCCCTGCTCTTCTTCAAAATAGTGTCATGGGATAGTCCATGTGGTTTGACATCTCACCTGAAAGTCAACATCTCAGACAGTACAGCATTCCCTCAGCATTGCACTGAAATAGCAGCCTGGAAGTTGTGTAATGGGACTTGAACCCACAATCTTCTGACTCAGTGGCAAAAGCGCTATCAACTGAGCCATGGCTGACACAAGGCAGAATGTGCATTTCTAACGTGAGTAAATTCAATTAGTGTCCATTAAACTCAATTTCCTGAAGTTTTTGAAGCTATAATCTTCGTGTTTCTAATGGCAATATGGACTGCTTTAACATCCGTGTATGCTCAGTAAGCTAGGAACCCTACGAGAAAGATCCAGAGCCATTAACAAGGTTGGAAAGTGTAGGGGATGAAGTGAATGGAGCAGTGATAATGAGGCTAAACTTTGGTCGTTTAATCTGACTGACCTGCTACACTATGTTTGACTATGAACACAGAATGTTGCTGGAGACATATTTATCTGTTTCTAACGTTCGGTACAGATTTTTCTGTAACGCCAGAGTTTTGAAATAGTGGGGAGGATTTCTGCCAGTTTTTTGTGTGGTTGGTGTTTCTCACTCTGTGCTCTGACTGATTTCTCTGTTTCTTTAGGTCTGGTTTTTTCAGACTGACGGACCACGGCATGGATGAGATATCTCTCTGTAAGCAGAAGGGGTTTCATCCACATCCAAAGGATCCGCCTCTGTTCAATGTAAGTGGTGTTTGCCGCATGCAGCTTTCTGAATGGAAACTCGATCTATTTCACTCTTCCCAGATAAAGGTTTTCCTTCGCTCCTTGCATTGAACTTGATCGTGGTCAACATCCGCTCTGTCTCCGTCCACCGCTACGGGAGTGAGTTAGGTTAGTTGACAGGGTAATGAACACTTACCCAGCTCAGATATTGTGCGAGTTTCCTGCTTCCCCACGACCATAAGTGGAGCAGAGCGCCAAACAAAGAATGCCCAGAAATGGTTCCAAAGTAGCAGTTTTTATAAAGGCAATGATCTGCTCTGGTTCCACGCTCACAATCAGCCCACACTCCTTAGCCTGTAGGTGAAGCAGGCAAGAGGACTGAGTGCCGAGATAGTTTGGCCAGAGTTCCTGCATCGATACTTGCCAAGGGCTTTTAATCCAGTGAATAATCGCCCAGACGCAGTGTGAGAATAAATGTTGCTCGGCCACAATGCTTCAGCTCAAATCTGCTTTCAATGAAGTACTCGTAAGGAATGGCCACTCTGTGCTTCCCACATTTCTCAGATAGATTTGAACCTCCTGAGAACCACCCCTCCCCCCCTCACCCAGTGAGAGATGGGGAAATCCATGCTGGCACTGCATAGTGCCAAGGACTCCTGGCTTCCGTTCACTCTGAGATTCACCAATGTCAGCTCATTCTTGCTTCAGTGCTCAGGGGATGTGGATTCTACAAAGAACCTGGTTACAGGCCAGAATTTGCTTCCTGTCATTAGCAGGAGGGGTGACTGTCGATTTCTGCGCATTCTCTGCCAATGTTCTAACAAGTTGCTTTGTGAGTAACCACTTTAGTAGAGGAAAAGACATGTGTTTATATAGCACTTTCATGACCGCTGGATGTCTTAAAGCACTTTACAACCAATGTAGTACTTATTGAAGTGTAGTCGCTGTTGTACTGTAAGAAATACAGCAGCCAGTTTGCACACAGCAAGCTCTCAGAAACAGCGCTGTGATCATGAGCAGATCGTCTGTTTTTGTGATGTTGATATTGGCCAGGACACCGGGGAGAACTCCCCTGCTCTTCTTCGAAATGGTGCTATCCATTTCAAGGATGCAAGTCTTCTTGCATCCACCCACACAGGCAGCTGGGGCCTCAATTTAACATCACACCCAAGAGATCGGCACCTCCGACAACGCAGCACTCCATCAGTACTGCACTGGGAGTGTCAGTCTAGATTTTTGTGCTCAAGCCCTGGAGTGGGACTGGAACTTTGTGATTCAGAGGCAAGAGTGCTACCAGCTGAGCCATGGCCGACACAGATTAACCTCTCTCCATGTGTTTCTTTCAGGCATGCACACACGTTTCTGTAACGGACACAAACGTTACAGTGCTGGACCTTCGGTGATTGGTGCCTTATCTTCTGACCGTCCTTGGTTCCCGTAGAAACCACTAACCATGATGTCACTGTCTTGAGAACCTCAGGCAGAGGACTCTGCAACTCTAACCCTTCCAGATCTGCGACACTTTCTTTGAGGAGTTTTCGATTTGATTGTAATCATTCTAAAATACTAATTAATATATTGTCAAGTTCTAAACTCTGTCCTGTACAGAAAGCGGGAGCGCCTTTATTTAAAAGCCCGCACTGCTGCACTTAAACTGATGAAACATGGGAGATGAAGTAAGATGCCTGTCGATAGGATTTTTTTGTTAACTCTCACTGCACTTTGACCTTTGTTAACTTTATTGGGCCCAATTGTTGTCGCTTTGCCCATCAATAAACAAAGTTTGGCCATTTGATTTTTTTACCTTTTCTTTTCCTCCTCTCAGTTTTGCTCGGATACCTTATGGATTAGAATATGGTCTGTGTCGAGCATGTATTTTAAGTTCTGCTTAATCGAAATGACTGTTGTTCAGGAGTAAGTGTTCGGAGAGACCGCATGCCCCCACAGTTACATTTTTATCCCATCTTGATGAAATGCATTAGGAGGGTTGCCCCTTGTCTTTTCCAACCCATGAAACTGACTTTGGTGTTGACACTTGTGAATCTTGGATACTTTTCCTCCTTCACCATCTAGCAACAGGAGCAGGCCATTCAGCCCCTTGAGCCTGTTCCACCATTCAGTTAGATCATGGCTGCTCTGCATCTTAAACCGTGTCTGCCCGCCTTGGCTCCGTCAAGCTTTATTCCCCCCTTACCGAACAAAAAAACGTATCAATATCATTTCTGAAATTTTCCATTGCCCCTCCCAGCCCTCAGCAGTGTTTTAGGGAAGGGAGTTGGCAGACTTCCACTACGCTTTGTATGAAGAAGTGTTTCCTGATGGTTCCCATGGTTACAGTGACAACATTCGGTCATAACAATTTTAGTCTTGTGATAATAAACCTCACGTGATTCTGGTCTGAATGATTTTAAATGACATACCGTGAATACAACCTGGTTTCCCCACTGACTTCAAGGTGGTCAGAATTGATCTTCCGGGACTGCCACCAAGGGACTTTTTAAAAAAAATTCATTCATGGGATCTGGGCACTGCTGGCTAGGCCAGCATTTATTGCCCATCCCTAAGTACCCTTGAAGGTGGTGATGAGCTGTCTTCTTGAACTGCTGCAGTCCATGTGGTGTAGGTACCCCCACTGTGCTGTTAGGGAGGGAGTTCCAAGGCTGGACATCCAACTCTCCTGAAAGCTCCAAAATAAAAGTAAAATACTGCGGATGATGGAGATCTGAAATAAAAACAGGAAGTGCTGGAAAATCTCAGTAGGTCTGGCAGCCTCTGTGGAGAGAGAAACAGAGGTCACGTTTCAAATCCAATATGACCTTTCCCCACGCCCCACCACCCCCAACCTGCTCAACGGACCCTTTCACCTGTCACCAATATTCACCCTCCACCTGGACCTCTCCATCAGCCCTCTTAGTTTCTCTGCTCCTCACTCACTCTAACCTCAACCCTCTGAACTTGTTGCATTCCATTCCCTCAAGTCCAACTCTGACTTTGTTACCAAGCCTGCTGACAAGGGCGGTGCTGTTGTCTGGCGTTCTGACATCTACCTTGCAGAGGCTGAGTGCCAACTCTCAGACACTTCTTTCTACCTCCCCCATTACCTCACCACCGAACATCAAGCCATTGTTTCCAGGACTGTCACTAACCTCATCTCCTGTGGAGATCTCCCCTTCACAGCCTCCAAACTCATAGTCCCTCAACCCTGAATAGCCTGCTTCTACCTCCTTCCCAAAATCCACAAACAGGACTGTCCTTGCAGACCCACCGTTTCAGCCTCTTCCTGTCCCACTGAACTTATTTCTTCCTATCTTGACTTTTTCTCCCCTTGTTCGGTCTCGTCCCACCTACATTTGTGATTCTTCTGACGCCTGACGTTATTTCAACAATTTTCCTGGCCCTAACTGCCTCCTCTTCACTATGGCCGTCCAATCCCTCTACACCTCCATCCCCACCAGAACAGACTGAGGGCTCTCCACTTCTTCACTGAATGGAGGCCCGAACAATTCTCTTCCACCACCACTCTCCTCTGCCTGGCTGAATTTGTGTTCTCATTGAACAATTTCTCCTTTAACTTGTCTCACTTCCTCCAAATAAAAGTGGTGGCTATGGGCCATACCCCCATGGGCCCCAGTTATGCCTGTCTTTTTGTGGGGTATGTGGAACATTCCTTTTTCCTGTCCTACTCAGGTCCCCTCCACAACACCCTGATCCATTCCTCTATCACCCCCAACACCTCATCGCTTTCCCGTACAATCACAGGAGGTGCAACACCTCCTCCTTTACTTCCTTCATCCAGGGCCCCAAACACTCCTTCCAGGTGAAACAGTGATTTACTTGCACTTCTTTCAACTTAGTCTACTGCATTCGCTGCTCACAATGCGGTGTCCTCTGCACTGGGGAGACCAAATGCAGACTAGGTGACTGTTGTGCAGAACATCTCCGCTAAGTCCGCAAGCAAGTTTCCGGTTGCTTGCCATTTCAATTCATCACCTTGCTCTCATGCTCATATTTCTGTCCTTGGCCTGCTGCAATGTTTCAGTGAAGCCCAACGCAAGTTTGAAGAACAGCACCTCATCTTCTGATTGGGCACTTTACAGCCTTCTGGACTCAACATTGAGTTCAACAACTTGAGATCATGAACTCTTTCCTCCATCCTGTATATTTTTCACCTGGTGTAGTCTGGATCTTGTTCTCCATGTTTTGCTCTGGCCAGCACTGACCTTTATTCTGCTTTTAACACTTACTCTGGACCAATGCTTTTGTTCCTTTTCTACTACCATTCTGCTCTTTGTCTTTTGTTCCACGGCAGCTTTGTAATTTAATCTCTGATTTATATTCCTGACTTTCCATCTTTGCTCCACCTGACCATCACCCCCCGCCCTTTCTCAATAGCATAAAACCTGTCACGATTCGTTCTCTGTTCAGTTCCAAAAAAGAGTCACATTGGACTGCAACTGTTAACTCTGTTTCTCCACAGATGCTGCCAGACCTGCTGACTTTTTGCAGCAGTTTTTTTTTGTTCTTTTCTCCTGAAAATTATACCTTTACCGTTATACCACTCAGCTATCTTAGGTTGTATATATCCTTCAGCCTTAATAATGAATGGAACTGCCACTCCTGCTCCTGGAAACATGCTGACTGTGTGTTAACCCTTTGTGGATGGCTGTGTGAAGTATTGCCACACACTTCCAGACCTCACGTCTCAACTTAGCTGGAGATAGGGCATATCCCTCTTGGGAATATGTTGGCCTCTCACCACCTTGCAAGTTTAACTGCTCGAGCAGTTTCCTATGTTAATCGTTAGGTGGATCTCTCAGTAACAAATCATTGCCAAGGGTCATCTCTTGACTTGGGTGTTTTCTACATTCTCCACACTTACCTCTCAGGTGGTCATGATTCTAAGTCCCATTATAGATACTTCAGTGCATAATTCAGGCTGACCCCCCCCCACCCCCAGTGCAGCACTGAGACAGCACTGCACCTTCAAAGGGTTAGTACTGAGGGAGCGCTACACCGTCAAAGGGTTAATATTGAAGGAGCGCAGCACTGTCAGAGGGGTGGTGCTGAGGGAGCGCTGCGCACACGGGGGATGGTACCGAGGGAGCGCTGCACACCCGGGGGACGGTACCGAGGGAGCGCTGCACACCGGGGGACGGTACCGAGGGAGCGCTGCACACCGGGGGACGGTACCGAGGGAGCGCTGCACACCCGGGGGACGGTACCGAGGGAGCGCTGCACACCCGGGGGACGGTACCGAGGGAGCGCTGCACACCGGGGGACGGTACCGAGGGAGCGCTGCACACCGGGGGACGGTACCGAGGGAGCGCTGCACACCCGGGGGACGGTACCGAGGGAGCGCTGCACACCGGGGGACGGTACCGAGGGAGCGCTGCACACCGGGGGACGGTACCGAGGGAGCGCTGCACACCCGGGGGACGGTACCGAGGGAGCGCTGCGCACACGGGGGACGGTACCGAGGGAGTGCTGCACACACGGGGGACGGTACCGAGGGAGCGCTGCACACCCGGGGGACGGTACCGAGGGGACGGTACAGAGGGAGCGCTGCACACACGGGGGACGGTACCGAGGGAGCGCTGCACACTGGGGGACGGTACCGAGGGAGCGCTGCACACCCGGGGGACGGTACCGAGGGAGCGCTGCGCACCGGGGGGACGGTACCGAGGGAGCGCTGCACACCGGGGGACGGTACCGAGGGAGCGCTGCACACACGGGGGGACGGTACCGAGGGAGCGCTGCACACCGGGGGGACGGTACCGAGGGAGCGCTGCACACACGGGGGACGGTACCGAGGGAGCGCTGCACACCCAGGGGACGGTACCGAGGGGACGCTGCACCGTCGGGGGACGGTACCGAGGGAGCGCTGCACACACGGGGGGACGGTACCGAGGGGACGCTGCACCGTCGGGGGATGGTACCGAGGGAGCGCTGCACACCCGGGGGATGGTACCGAGGGGACGGTACCGAGGGAGCGCTGCACACACGGGGGACGGTACCGAGGGGACGGTACCGAGGGAGCGCTGCACACACGGGGGACGGTACCAACGGAGCGCTGCACACCCGGGGGGACGGTACCGAGGGGACGGTACCGAGGGAGCGCTGCACACCCAGGGGATGGTACTGAGGGAGCGCTGCACACACGGGGGACGGTACCGAGGGGACGGTACCGAGGGAGCGCTGCACACCCGGGGGATGGTACCGAGGGAGTGCTGCACACACGGGGGACGGTACCGAGGGGACGGTACCGAGGGAGCGCTGCACACCCGGGGGGACGGTACCGAGGGAGCGCTGCACACACGGGGGACGGTACCGAGGGAGCGCTGCACACCCGGGGGACGGTACCGAAGGAGCGCTGCACACCCGGGGGATGGTACCGAGGGAGCGCTGCACACACGGGGGACGGTACCGAGGGGACATAGGAACAGGAGAGGCCATTCAGCCTGTCGCGCCTGCTCTGCCATTCGATTAGACTGTGGTTGATCATCTACCTCAATAGCACTTTCCCACTATCTCTATATCCCTTCAAATCATTAGTCCCCAGAAAACTATCAATTTCTGTCTTGAACACGCTCAATGATTGACCTTCCACAGCCCTCCAGGGTATAGAATTCAAAAGGTTCACCACCCTCTGAGTGAAGAAATTTATCCTCATCTCAGTCTTAATGGCCTACCCCTTATTCTGAGATTATGTCCCCTGGTTTTAGATTCACCAACCAGGGGAAACAATTTATCTACATACATCCTGTAAGAATTTTGTAAGTTTCCATGTGTTCACCCCTCATTCTTTGAAACTCAAGGGAATACAGAGCCAGTCTCCTCAATCTCTCTTCATAAAACAATCCTACCACCCCAGGGTTTAATCTGGTAAACCTCCATTGCACTCCTCCTACGGCAAGTATATCCTTAGATAAGGGGACCAAAACTATGCACAATATTCCAGGTGAGGTCTCACCAAGGCTCTATATAACTGCAGCAAGGCCTCCTTACTCCTGTACCCAAATCCCCTCACAATGAAGGCCAACACACCATTTGCCTTCCTAATTGCTTGCGACTCATGGATGTTGGCATTTAGTGACTCAAAAACAAGGTCCCTTTGGGCATCCACACTTCCTGACCTCTGGCCATTTAAGAAATATTCTGCCTTCTTGTTTTTTCTGCCAAAGTGAATAACTTCACACTTATTCACATTATATTCCATCTGCCATGTTCTAGACCATTCATTTAGCCAGTCCAAGTCCTATTGAAGCCTGCTTGCGTTCTCCTCACAACTTATGTTCCACCCAGTAGCGAGGGAGTGGTGTACTGCTGGGGGACAGTAGTGAGGTAGCGTTGTACTGTTGGGGGACAGTAGTGAGGGGGTGGTGTACTGTTGGGGGACAGTAGCGAGAGAGTGCTGCACTGTTGGGGGTCAGTAGCGAGGGAGTGCTGTACTGTTGGGGGACAGTAGCGAGGGAGTGGTGTACCTTTGGGGGACAGTAGTGAGGGAGTGGTGTACTGCTGGGCGACAGTAGCGAGGGAGTGGTGTACTTTTGGGGGACAGTAGCGAGGGAGTGGTGTACTTTTGGGGGACAGTAGTGAGGGAGTGGTGTACTTTTGGGGGACAGTAGCGAGGGAGTGGTGTACTGTTGGGGGACAGTAGCGAGGGAGTGGTGTACTTTTGGGGGACAGTAGGGAGTGAGTGGAGTACTTTTGGGGGACAGTAGGGAGTGAGTGGTGTACTGTTGGGGGACAGTAGCGAGGGAGTGGTGTACTGTTGGGGGACAGTAGCGAGGGAGGGCTGCACTGTTGGGGTTCAGTGGCGAGGGAGTGGTGTACTGTTGGGGGACAGTAGCGAGGGAGTGATGTACTGTTGGGGGACAGTAGCGAGGGAGTGGTGTACTGTTGGGGGACAGTAGAGGGAGTGGTGTACTGTTGGGGGGCAGTAGCGAGGGAGTGGTGTACTGTTGGGGGCAGTAGCGAGGGAGTGGTGTACTGTTGGGGGACATTAGTGAGGGAGTGGTGTACGTGGGGGACAGTAACGGAGTGGTGTAATGTTGGGGGAGAGTAGCCAGGGTGTGGTGTACTGTTGGGGGAAGTAACGAGGGAGTGCTGTACTGCTGGGGGACAGTAGCGAGGGAGTGGTGTACTGTTGGGGTACAGTAGCGAGGGAGTGGTGTACTGTTGGGGGACAGTAGCGAGGGTGTGCTGTACTGTTGGGGGACAGTAGCGAGGGAATGGTGCACTTTTGGGGGACAGTAGCGAGGGAGTGGTGTTCTGTTTGGGGACAGTAACGAGGGAGTGGTGCACTGTTGGGGGACAGTAGCGAGGGAGTGGTGTACTGTTGGGGGACTGTAGCAAGGGAGTGGTGTACTGTTGGGGGACAGTAGCGAGGGAGTGGTGTACTATTGTGGGACAGTAGAGGGAGTGGTGTGCGTTTGGGGGACAGTAGCGAAGGAGTGGTGTACTGTTGGGGGACAGTAACGAGGGAGTGCTGCACTGTTGGGGGACAGTAGCGAGGGAGTGGTGTACTGTTGGGGGACAGTAGTGAGGGAGAGGTGTACTGTTGGGGGACAGTAGCGAGGGAGTGGTGTACTGTTGGGGGACAGTAGTGAAGTTTGGTGTACATTTGGGGGACAGTAGAGAGGGAGTGGTGTACTGTTGGGTGACAGTAGCAAGGGAGTGCTGCACTGTTGGGGGACAGTAGCGAGGGAGTGGTGTACTGTTGGGGGACGGTAGCGAGGGAGTGGTGTACTGTTGGGGGAGGGTAGCGAGGGAGTGCTGTACTGTTGAGGAACAGTAGCGAGGGAGTGGTGTACTGTTGGGGGACAGTAGCGAGGGAGTGGTATACTGCTGGGGGACAGTAGCGAGGGAGTGGTGTACTGTTGGGGGACAGTAGCGATGGAGTGGTGTACTGTTGGGGGACATTAGCGAGGGAGTGGTGTACTGTTGAGGGACAGTAGCGAGGGAGTGGTGTACTGTTGGCGGACAGTAACGGAGTGGTGTACTGTTGGGGGACAGTAACTCGGGAGTGGTGTACTGTTGGGGGACAGTAACGAGGGAGTGGTGCACTGTTGGGGGAGAGTAGCGAGGGAGTGGTGTACTGTTGGGGGACAGGAACGAGGGAGTGGTGCAAAGTTGGGGGACAGTAGCTAGGTTGTGGTGGACTGTTGGGGGATAGTTGCGAGGGAGTGGTGTACTGTTGGGGGACAGTAGCGAGGGAGTGCTGTACAGTTGGGGAACAGTAGCTAGGGAGTGTGGCACTGTTGATGGACATTAGCGAGGGAGTGGTGTACTGTTGGGGGGCAGTAGCGAGGGAGTGGTGCACTGTTGGGGGACAGTAGCGAGGGAGTGGTGTACTGTTGGGGGACAGTAGCGAAGGAGTGGTGTACTGTTGGGGGACAGTAGCGAGGCTGTGGTGTACTGTTGGGGGACAGTAGCGAGGGAGTGGTGTACTGTTGGGGGACAGTAACGAGGTAGCGCTGTACTGTTGGGGGACAGTAGTGAGGGGGTGGTGTACTGTTGGGGGACAGTAGCGAGGGAGTGGTGTACTGTTAGGGGACAGTAGTGAAGTTTGGTGTACATTTGGGGGACAGTAGAGAGGGAGTGGTGTCCTTATGGGGGAGAGTAGTGAGGGAGTGGTGTACAGTTGGGTGACAGTAGCGAGGGAGTGCCGCACTGTTGGGGGACAGTAGCGAGGGAGTGCTGTACTGTTGGGGGACGGTAGCGAGGGAGTGGTGTACTGTTGGGGGACGGTAGCGAGGGAGTGCTGTACTGTTGAGGGACAGTAGCGAGGGAGTGGTGTAATGTTGGGGGACAATAATGAGGGAGTATTATACTGGTGGGGGACGGTAGCGAGGGAGTGATGTACTGTTGAGGGACAGTAGCGAGCGAGTGGTGTACTGCTGGCGGACAATAATGAGGGAGTATTGTACTCTTGGGGGGCAGTAACAAGGGTGTGGTGTACTGACAGGGGACAGTAGCGAGGGTGTGGTGTAATGTTGGGGGACAGTAGCGATGGGGTGGTGTACTGCTGGGGGACAGTAGCGAGGGTGTGGTGTAATGGGGACAGTAGCGAGGGAGTGGTGTACTGATGGGGCCAGTAGCGAGGGAGTGGTGTACTGTTGGGGGACAGTAGCGAGGGAGTGGTGTACTGTTGGGGGACAGTAGCGAGGGAGTGGTGCACTGTTGGGGGACAGTAGCGAGGGAGTGGTGCACTGTTGGGGGACAGTAGCGAGGGAGTGGTGCACTGTTGGGGGACAGGAACGAGGGAGTGGTGCACTGTTGGGGGAGAGTAGCGAGGGAGTGGTGCACTGTTGGGGGACAGTAGCGAGGGAGTGGTGCACTGTTGGGGGACAGGAATGAGGGAGTGGTGCAATGTTGGGGGACAGTAACGAGGTTGTGGTGGACTGTTGGGGGATAGTTGCGAGGGAGTGGTGTACTGTTGGGGGACAGTAGCGAGGGAGTGGTGTACTGTTGGGTGACAGTAGCGAGGGAGTGCTGCACTGTTGGGGGACAGTAGCGAGGGTGTGGTGTACTGTTGGGTGACTGTAGCGAGAGAGTGGTGTACTGTTGGGCGACGGTAGCGACGGAGTGCTGTACTGTTGAGGGACAGTAGCGAGGGAGTGGTGTACTGTTGGGGGACAATAATGAGGGAGTATTGTACTGGTGTGGGACAGTAGCGAGGGAGTGCTGTACTGTTGGGGGACAGTAGCGAGGGAGTGCTGTACTGTTGAGGGACAGTAGCGAGGGAGTGCTGTACTGTTGGGGGGCAGTAGCAAGGGTGTGGTGTACTGACGGGGGACAGTAGCGAGGGTGTGGTGTAATGTGGGGGGACAGTAGCGAGGGAGTGGTGTACTGATGGGGCCAGTAGCGAGGGAGTGGTGTACTGTTGGGGGACAGCAGCGAGGGAGTGGTGTACTGTTGGGGGACAGTAACGAGGGAGTGCTGCACTGTTGGGGGACAGTAGCGAGGGAGTGGTGTACTGTTGGGGGACAGTAGCGATGGAGTGCTGTACTGTTGGGGGATAATAGCGAGGGAGTGGTGTACTGTTGGGGGACAGTAACTCGGGAGTGGTGTATTGTTGGGGGACTGTAACGAGGGAGTGGTGCAACGTTGGGGGACAGTAGCGAGGGAGTGGTGCACTGTTGGGGGACAGGAACGAGGTAGTGGTGCAATGTTGGGGGACAGTAACGAGGCTGTGGTGGACTGTTGGGGGATAGTTGCGAGGGAGTGGTGTACTGTTGGGGGCAGTAGCGAGGGAGTGCTGTACTGTTGGGGGAAAGTAATGGAGTGATGTACTGTTGGGGGACAGTACCGAGGGAGTGCTGTACTGTTGGCGGACAGTAGCGAGGGAGTGGTGTACTGTTGGGTGACAGTAGAGGGAGTGTTGTACTGTTGGGGGGCAGTAGAGAGAGTGGTGTACTGTTGGGGGGCAGCAGCGAGGGAGTGGTGTACTGATGGGGGCAGTAGCGAGGGAGTTGTGTACTGTTGGGGGACATTAGTGAGGGAGTGGTGTACTGTTGGGGGACAGTAGAGGGAGTGGTGTACTGTTGGGGGACAGTAGAGGGAGTGGTGTACTGTTGGGGGGCAGTATCGAGGGAGTGCTGTACTGTTGGGGTAAAGTAATGGAGTGCTGCACTGTTGGGGGACAGTAGCGAGTGAGTGCTGTACTGTTGGGGGAAAGTAATGGAGTGCTGCACTGTTGGGGGACAGTAGCGAGGGAGTGGTGTACTGTTGGGGGACAGTCGCGAGGCAGTGCTGTACGTTGGGGGACAGTAGCGAGGGAGTGGTGTACTGTTGGGGGACAGTAGCCAGGGAGTGGTGTACTGTTGGGGAACAGTAGCGAGGGGGTTGTGTACTGTTGGGGAACAGTAGCGAGGGAGTGGTGAACTGTTGGGGGACAGTAGCGAGTGAGTGGTGTACTGTTGGGGGACAGTAGCCAGGGAGTTGTGCACTGTTGGGTGACATTAGCGAGGGATTGGTGTACTGTTGGGGGCCAGTAGCCATGGAGTGGTGTACTGTTGGGGGGCAGTAGCGAAGGAGTGGTGTACTGTTGGGGGCAGTAGCGAGGGAGTGGTGTACTGTTGGGGGACAGTAGCGAGGGAGTGGTGTACTGTTGGGGGACAGTAGCGGGGTAGCGCTGTACTGTTGGGGGACAGTAGTGAGGGGCTGGTGTACTGTTGGGGGACATTAGCGAGGGATTGGTGTACTGTTGGGGGCCAGTAGCCATGGAGTGGTGCACTGTTGGGGGGCAGTAGCGAGGGAGTGGTGTACTGTTGGGGGCAGTAGCGAGGGAGTTGTGTACTGTTGGGGGACAGTAACGAGGGAGTGCTGCACTGTTGGGGGACAGTACCGAGGGAGTGGTGTACTGTTGGGGGACAGTAGCGAGGTTGCGCTGTACTGTTGGGGGACAGTAGTGAGGGTGTGCTGCACTGTTGGGGGACAGTAGCGAGGGAGTGCTGCACTATTGGGGGACAGTAGCTAGGGAGTGGTGTACTGTTGGGGGACAGTAGTGAGGGAGTGGTGTGCTGTTGGGGGACAGTAGCGAGGGAGCACTGTACTGTTGGGGGACAGTAGCGAGGGAGTCGTGTACTGTTGGACGGTAGGGAGTGAGTGGTGTACTGTTGGGCGACAGTAGCGAGGGAGTGGTGTACTGTTGGGGGACATTAGCGAGGCAGTGCTGCACTGTTGGGGGACAGTAGTGAAGTTTGGTGTACTTTTGGGGGACAGTAGACAGAGAGTGCTGTAATGTGGGGGGACATTAGCGAGGCAGTGGTGTACTGTTGGAGGACAGTAACAAGGGAGTGGTGTACTGTTGGGGAACATTAGCGATGGAGAGCTGTACTGTGGTGGGACAGTAGCGAGGGAGTGGTGTACTGTTGGGGGAAAGTAATGGAGTGCTGCACTGTTGGGGGACAGTAGCGAGGGATTGGTGTACTGTTGGGGGACAGTAGCCATGGAGTGGTGTACTGTTGGGGGGCAGTAGCGAGGGAGTGGTGTACTGTTGGGGGACAGTAGAGAGGGAGTGGTGTACTGTTGGGTGACATTAGCGAGGGATTGGTGTACTGTTGGGGGACAGTAGCGAGGGAGTGGTGTACTGTTGGGGAACATTAGCGATGGAGAGCTGTACTGTTGGGGGACAGTAGCGAGGGAGTGGTGTACTGTTGGGGGACAGTAGAGAGGGAGTGGTGTA
>NW_027597376.1:0-83871 GCF_964194155.1 Cetorhinus maximus
CACACAGACATACACACACACAGACACACACAGACACAGACATACACACACACACAGACACATACATACACACAGACATACACACACACACACACACACATACACACAGACATACACAGACACACACATACATACACACAGACATACACAGACACACACATACACACACACACAGACACAGACATACACACACACACAGACATACACACACACACACAGACACACACACACACACACACAGACACACACACACACACACACACACAACACACACACACACACACAGACAGACACACACACAGGTTGCGGTGCTCCCAATATTTTCCAAGTGGAGGCTGATCCCTCCATTAAGGGGATTCTGATCAGAACTGAGAGTCTCACTACGCCAACATTGAGTTACAGTTTAATAATGGCGATGAGTCACTGCCCAGACCTCTGTTGGATTTGAGATGATGCCCACCCTCCGAGATCTCTGTAACCTCCTCCAGCCCTACAACCCTCCCTATCTCTGTAACCTCCTCCAGCCCCTACAACCCTCCTATCTCTGTAACCCCCTCCAGCCCTACAACCCTCCCTATCTCTGTAACCTCCTCCAGCCCCTACAACCCTCCCTATCTCTGTAACCTCCTCCAGCCCCTACAACCCTCCCTATCTCTGTAACCTCCTCCAGCCCTACAATCCTCCCTATCTCTGTAACCTCCTCCAGCCCTACACCCCTCCCTATCTCTGTAACCTCCTCCAGCCCCTACAACCCTCCCTATCTCTGTAACCTCCTCCAGCCCCTACAACCCTCCCTATCTCTGTAACCTCCTCCAGCCCCTACAACCCTCCCTATCTCTGTAACCTCCTCCAGCCCCTACACCCCTCCCTATCTCTGTAACCCCCTCCAGCCCCTACACCCCTCCCTATCTCTGTAACCCCCTCCAGCCCCTACACCCCTCCCTATTTCTGTAACCCCCTCCAGCCCCTACACCCTCCCTATCTCTGTAACCCTCCTCCAGCCCCTACAACCCTCCCTATCTCTGTAACCTCCTCCAGCCCCTACAACCCTCCCTATCTCTGTAACCTCCTCCAGCCCCTACAACCCTCCCTATCTCTGTAACCTCCTCCAGCCCCTACAACCCTCCCTATCTCTGTAACCTCCTCCAGCCTACAACCCTCCTATCTCTGTAACCTCCTCCAGCCCCTACAACCCTCCCTATCTCTGTAACCTCCTCCAGCCCCTATGACCCTCCCTATCCCTGTAACCTCCTCCAGCCCCTACAACCCTCCCTATCTCTGTAACCTCCTCCAACCCCTAACCCTCCCTATCTCTGTAACCTCCCCCAGCCCCTACACCCCTCCCTATCTCTGTAACCTCCCCCAGCCCCTACACCCCTCCCTATCTCTGTAACCTCCTCCAGCCCCTACAACCCTCCCTTTCTCTGTAACCTCCTCCAGCCCCTACAACCCCTCCCTCTCTGTAACCTCCTCCAGCCCCTACAACCCTCCCTATCTCTGTAACCTCCTCCAGCCCCTATACCCTCCCTATCTCTGTAACCTCCTCAGCCCCTACAACCTCCCTATCTCTGTAACCTCCTCCAGCCCCTTACAACCCTCCAAGATCTCTGCGCTCCTCCAATTCCAGCCTCTTGACCATCCCCGATTCCCATCGCTCCACCATTGGCGGCCGTGCCTTCAGCTGCCTGGGGGCCCTGAGCTCTGGAATACCCTCCCTAAACCTCTCCCCCCCTCTCTCTCCTCCTTTAAGACGCTCCTTAAAACCGACCTCTGTGACCGAGCTTTTGGGTCCCTGTCCCTAATATCCCCGTATGTGGCTCGGGTCAGATTCTGTCTGATTGACCTTCCTGTGAAACACCTCGGGAGGTTTAACTGTGTTAGAGGCGCTAGATAAATGCAGGTTGTTGGAGGACGACTGTGGGGAGGAGAGGGGAAAAAAAACACTGGGAACCATTTTCTAGATCACTCACCGGTGCTCCCTGACTGTGCTCTTCTGATGGCTGCTGGGATTCAGGCCCTTCGTGGGCCGTGCCTGCAGACTCTTCCATTCTAGAGGAGGCTGGTGCTGCTCTCCCTGTCAACGACGACAACATCAGCAGCGTTATCGAGTGGCTCTGTGGCCGTTTCCCCCCGTCATGTTAAAGCTCACCCCGCCCCCTGCCCAGAGCTCCGGCGCTTTCTACTGCCCCTCCCCGGGGACACCGCCGTGGGAGGCAAGGCCGAGAGGGCGATGGTGGGCCTCCTCCTCTAACCACGGTGATTGGCTGGGCTTGCTGGTCCAAACCCAAGGGCAGGGGAGGGTTAGCCACCTTGCGCCGGGGGTTCGGAATCATAGAGACCCAGACCCTTCCTTAAATGGACGCTGTGGGGGAGACGGTGGCCCTAGTGGTCATGTCACTGGGGCTGGTGACCCAGAGGCCCAGGTTAATGCTCTGGGGGACAGGGGTTCAAATCCCCACCAGGGCAGCCGGAGAAATTTAAATTCAGTTAATAAATCTGGAATTGGAAACTAGTCTCAGTGACGGTGACCATGAAACTATCATCGATTGTTGTAAAGACCCATCTGGGTCACTAATGTCCCCTTTAGGGAGGGAAATCTGCCGTCCTTACCCGGTCTGGCTACATGTGACTCCAGACCCCACAGCCATGCGGGGTGACTCTTAGCTGCCCCCCTGAAATGGCCCAGCAAAGCCATCAAGGGGCAATTAGGGGTGGGCAACAAATGCTGGCCTGGCCCAGCAACGCCCACATCCCATGAAAGAATCCGGGAGCCAGGTGGGTCTGTAAACATCGATCTGACAGCTTTGCTGCGCTTTTGCCAATCCCAGATTCCCAACCAAAACAGAAAAGCAAATTCTCCCAACTGCCCAAGCAATGGGGTTTGAGCTGTCTTCCAGATTGAGAGTCCGGTAACACCAGCATCCTCTGTGACACCGAACCTGCTGGGACACAGTTCCTCCCCACACCCCTCTCCCAATCTTCAGCTGCTAGCCTTTGGGGATGACATGAAACTTGGAAACATTGTCAACTGTGAGGGAGGACAGTGTAGGCCTTCAAAGGGACACAGACTGGTTGGCGGAATGGGCGGAGAAGTGGCCGATGAAGTTCACTGCGGAGAAATTTGAGGCGATTCATTTTGGTAGGAAGAACATGGAGAGACAATTTAAAATAAAGGGCACAACTCGAAAGGGTGGGCAGAGACATAAGTTATTAAAGGTGGCAGGACAGGTTGAAGGCGTGGTTAATAAAGCAAACAGCATCTTGGGCTTTACTAATAGGTGCCTAGAGTAGAAGAGCAAGGGAGGTCATGTTGAACTTGTATAAGTCCCTAGTTCAGCCTCAGCTGGAGTATTGTGTCCAGTACTGGGCACCGCGCTTTAGGAAGGTTGTGAAGGCGTTAGAGAGAACCATAGAACCATAGAACACCACAGCACAGAAAATCAGGCCATTCGGCCCTTCTAGTCTGTGCCGAAATATTATTCCGCTAGTCCCATTGACCTGCACCCAGTCCATAATTGGGTGCAGAAAAGATTCACGAGAATGGTTCCAGGATGAGGAACTTCAGTTACGGAGATAGATTGGAGAAGCCGGGACTGTTTTCCTCGGAGAAGTGAAGGCTGAGAGAAGATTTGATAGAGCTGTTGACGAGAGGGTCAGGACAGAGTAGACAGGGAGAAACTGTTCCGACTGGTGGAAGGACCGAGAACGAGAGGGCACAGATTTAAGGTGATTGGCCTAAGAAGCAATGGTGACATGAGGAGAAACGTTTTGATTTAGCGAGTGGTTAGGGTCTGGAATGCACGGGGTGAGAGTGTGGGAGGAGGCGGGTTCAATCGAGGCATTCAAAAGGGAATTGGATTATTATCGGGAAAGGAAGGACGTGCAGGGTTACAGGGACATGGTGAGGGAGTGGCACTCGGTGAACTGCTCATTTGGCGATGGGCCGAATGGCCTCGATCTGTGCATGACCATTCTGTGATTCTGTCTGGATAGCGAGTCACGTTGGGTCAGTTGACTCAGGGGGACCTCCCATGACCAGGGCAGATCCCATCCCTGCAACGTGGCCAAAGTGTCGGGGGGTGGGGGGTGTGGGGGGAAAGGACTGGATTTACTTCTGTGAATGCCCTCTGTTCCTGACCGAGGCAGCCTGTACCCTCTGTCTGGGCCCAGGACAGCAACCTGCTGACTCAGCCCACACCAAGCGAGGAATACACCAGACAACTCTTTTTCTCTCTTTAAGGCCCGCTGGTTAAGGTCCGGAAAGTGCAGTGGACTTGTCACTACCGTTCCCACAAAGCTCTGCTCGGACCCCCCATCCAGAGTCACCGTGTCCGGTCCTGGGTCCTCAGGGGGGCAGATATTGCCCCTGGAGGGGGCTCAGCGCAGATTCACCAGCATGGTCCCGGGGCTGAAGGGGTTAAATTACGAGGGTGGGTCACACAGACTGGGCTTGTATTCCCTCGAGTGTAGAAGGTTAAAGGAGGGGGGGATCTAATCGAGGGGTTTAAGATGATTTAAGGATTTGATAGTTTCTCTTTATCGACCCTGTTTCCTCTGGTGGGGTTTGGGGGGGTGGAGTCCAGAACAAGGGGGCAGAACCTTAAAATGGGAGCCAGGCCGTTCAGGGTGATGTCAGGAAGCACTTCACCACACACAGAGGGGAGTGGAAATCCGGAACTCTCTCTCCCCAAAAAGCTGTCGAGGTTGGGGGTCAGTTGGAAATGTCAAAACTGAGATTGATGGATTTTTGTGGGACGAGGGGATTAAAGGTTATGGAACGGAGGAGGGTAGATGGAGTTAAGATACAGATCAGCTGTGATCTAACTCAACGGCTTCCTCCTGTTCCTGTGTAACAGGCTCGAGGGGGGCTGAATGGCCTCCTCCTGTTCCTGTGTATCTGACTCAAGGAGAAGCTGAATGGCCTCGTTCTGCTCCTGTGTAACAACTTGAGGGGGGTTGAATGGGCCTCCTCCTGCTCCTATATAACAGGTTTGAGGGGCTGAATGGGCCTCCTCTTGTTCCTGTGTAACAGGTTCGAGGGGCTAAATGGGCCTCCTCCTGTTCCTGTGTAACAGGTTTGAGGGGCTGAATGGCCTCCTCTTGTCCCTATATAACAGGTTTGAGGGGCTGCAAGGCCTCCTCCTGTCCCTATATAACAGATTTGAGGGGCTGAATGGCCTCCTCCTGTCCCTATATAACAGGTTTGAGGGGCTGAATGGGCCTCCTCCTGTCCCTATATAACAGGTTGGAGGGGCTGAATGGCCTCCTGCTGTCCCTGCGAAAAGGGTGGTGAAGAACCTTTTCGGGTACCTGATCCTCTGTCGGCCTTTTCTTTGCCAGGGTAAACCATGCCCTGTTCTGCAGTGGGACTGACGCTGTCCAACGTTGCCAGGCATTCCCTGGGGGTGCGGTCTGACACCGAGGGGCACCGGGGCTGCGGCGCGCGTCTCACTGTGGAACATTTCTCCTCTGTGCTCCAGCTCTCCTCGTCGAGCGAGGCTGGCTCCAACTGCAAGATAACATTGGGAAATGAGTCAGTGCTTCAAGTAGGGCCGAATGTCCTGTTTCGACACTGCTAAATTCAACATCATGTTCTAACTGGAAATGGTCACATTATCATTTGGGGGATTTGAGCATCACGGGCAATGCCCCAGCACTAATCGCCCATCCAGCAACTCATGAGGGGTCAGTGTGTGGTGATCCATCTCCCCCTTGCTCTCATTCTCTCTCACCCTCTCTCCTGCGGCATTTCCCCCCTCTCACTCCCCCTCTCTGACTCGTCCACTCTCCCTCTCGTCTGAGTCAAAAGTCATTCCCGAAACTCGAGCACAATAATCCAGGCCAACGCCAGTGCTGAGGGAGCACCGCACTGTCGGAGGGTCAGTGCTGAGGGAGCGCCGCACTGTCGGAGGGTCAGTGCTGAGGGAGCGCCGCACTGGCGGAGGGTCAGTGCTGAGGGAGCGCCGCACTGTCAGAGGGTCAGTACTGAGGGAGCGCCGCACTGTCGGAGGGTCAGTGCTGAGGGAGCGCCGCACTGTCGGAGGGTCAGTACCGAGGGAGCGCTGCACTGTCGGAGGGTCAGTGCTGAGGGAGCGCCGCACTGGCGGAGGGTCAGTGCTGAGGGAGCGCCGCACTGTCGGAGGGTCAGTGCTGAGGGAGCGCTGCACTGTCGGAGGTGCCGTCTTTCAGGATGAGACATTAAACCGAGGCCCCGTCTGCCCTCTCAGGTGGGGGTAAAAGATCCCACGGCCACTACTGGAAGAAGAGCAGGGGGGAGTTCTCCCCGGTGTCCTGGGGCCAATATTTATCCCTCACCCAACATCACTAAAAACAGATGATCTGGGTCAGTGACTATTGACCAGAAACTGAACTGGACCAGCCATATAAATATTGTGGCTACAAGAGCAGGTCAGAGGCTGGGAATCCTGCGGAGAGTAACTCACCTCCTGACTCCCCAAAGCCTGTCCACCATCTACAAGGCACAAGTCAGGAGTGTGATGGAATACTCCCCACTTGCCTGGATGAGTGCAGCTTCCACAACACTCAAGAAGCTGGACACCGTCCAGGACAAAGCAGCCCCGCTTGTTTGGCACCCCATCCACAAACATTCACTCCCTCCACCACCAACACACAGTAGCAGCAGTGTGTGTACCATCTACAAGATGCACTGCAGGAATTCACCAAGGCTCCTTTAGACAGCACCTTCCAAACCCACGATCTCTACCATCTAGAAGGACAAGGGCAGCAGATAGATGGGAACACCACCACCTGGAAGTTCCCCTCCAAGCCACTCACCGTCCTGACTTGGAAATATATCGGCCGTTCCTTCACTGTCACTGGGTCAAAATCCTGGAACTCCCTCCCTAACAGCACGGTGGGTGTACCTACACCACATGGACTTCAGCGGCTCAAGAAGGCAACTCGTCACCACCTTCTCAAGGGGCAATTAGGGATGGGCAATAAAAGCCGGTCTAGCCAGCGACACCCACATCCCGTAAAATGAATTTTTAAAAATTCACGTTGCTGATTGTGGGATCTTGCTGTGTATAAATTGGCTGCTGAGTTTCCTACATTAAAACAGTGAGCGCACTTCAAAAAAAAAAGTCCTTGTCTGTGAAAGGCTTTGGGACATCCCGAGGTGGTGACAGGAGCTGGAGAGACGGGGAGTGTTCTGTTCTAGGTCACTGCAGACTGTAAGCTGCGGGTATAAACTCGACGCAAGTTGCAGTTTTGACCCATTTACTTACTTGCTGTTTCGTGGGGCCTCGTTTTATCGTTTGGTTGCTGAAAGATGAGATCAATATATTAGCAATCAGAGGTTACCTGTTTTAAAGAAACCAATTCAAACCCTTTATTAAACTCTTTCTCTCACTTAAACACGTGTTCACTGTTGGCTTGATAGGAGGTGGGTGTCTGTGATTTCCACCACCGCTACCCCGGTGAGAGTCAGTGTGTGTGGGACCCGTACCCCGGTGAGAGTCAGTGTGTGTGGGACCCGTACCCCAGTGAGAGTCAGTGTGTGTGGGACCCGTACCCCAGTGAGAGTCAGTGTGTGTGGGACCCGTACCCCAGTGAGAGTCAGTGTGTGTGTCCCGTACCCCAGTGAGAGTCAGTGTGTGCGGGACCCGTACCCCAGTGAGAGTCAGTGTGTGTGGGACCCATACCCCAGTGAGAGTCAGTGTGTGTGGGACCCGTACCCCAGCGAGAGTCAGTGTGTGTGGGACCCGTACCCCAGCGAGAGTCAGTGTGTGTGGGACCCGTACCCCAGTGAGAGTCAGTGTGTGTGGGACCCGTACCCCAGTGAGAGTCAGTGTGTGTGGGACCCGTACCCCAGTGAGAGTCAGTGTGTGTGGGACCCGTACCCCAGTGAGAGTCAGTGTGTGTGGGACCCGTACCCCAGTGAGAGTCAGTGTGTGTGGGACCCGTACCCCAGTGAGAGTCAGTGTGTGTGGGACCCGTACCCCAGTGAGAGTCAGTGTGTGTGGGACCCGTACCCCAGTGAGAGTCAGTGTGTGTGGGACCCGTACCCCAGTGAGAGTCAGTGTGTGTGGGACCCGTACCCCAGTGAGAGTCAGTGTGTGTGTGGGACCCGTACCCCAGTGAGAGTCAGTGTGTGTGGGACCCGTACCCCAGTGAGAGTCAGTGTGTGTGGGACCCGTACCCCAGTGAGAGTCAGTGTGTGTGGGACCCGTACCCCAGTGTGAGTCAGTGTGTGTGGGACCCGTACCCCAGTGAGAGTCAGTGTGTGTGGGACCCGTACCCCAGTGAGAGTCAGTGTGTGTGGGACCCGTACCCCAGTGAGAGTCAGTGTGTGTGGGACCCGTACCCCAGTGAGAGTCAGTGTGTGTGTGGGACCCGTACCCCAGTGAGAGTCAGTGTGTGTGGGACCCGTACCCCAGTGAGAGTCAGTGTGTGTGGGACCCGTACCCCAGTGAGAGTCAGTGTGTGTGGGACCCATACCCCAGTGAGAGTCAGTGTGTGTGGGACCCGTACCCCAGTGAGAGTCAGTGTGTGTGTGGGACCCGTACCCCAGTGAGAGTCAGTGTGTGTGGGACCCGTACCCCAGTGAGAGTCAGTGTGTGTGGGACCCGTACCCCAGTGAGAGTCAGTGTGTGTGGGACCCGTACCCCAGTGAGAGTCAGTGTGTGTGGGACCCGTACCCCAGTGAGAGTCAGTGTCCTCAGGTTGGGTGAAAGTTACACGGAATTAGTGACCATATTTACCTTTGCTGCAATGCTTCTTCCACAGTCTGCAGCAAACTCCTCAAAGGAAAAACATCACATTGTGAAAACACAACTTTTGAAAACTTTCAGCTCCACTCATCCACCCCGCCCCCGCCCTCGCACTCGTCCGCCCCCGCCCTCGACCTCGTCCGCCCCCGCCCCCGCCCTCGTCCACCCCCGCCCTCGTCCGCCCCCGCCCGCCCCCGTCCGCCCCCGCCCTCGTCCGCCCTCGTCCGCCCCCGCCCTCGTCCGCCCTTGTCCTCGCCCGCCCCCGCCCTCGCCTGCCCTCGCCCGCCCCCGCCCTCGCCCGCGTCCGCCCCCGCCCGCGTCCGCCCCCGCCCTCGCACTCGTCCGCCCCCGCCCTCGCACTCGTCCGCCCTCGCCCTCGCACTCGTCCACCCCACCCTCGCACTCGTCCACCCCACCCTCGCACTCATCCACACACACACACACTCTGTTTGTCCCTGTGTCTCTCTCTCTCTGTCTAAGGTACAGTTAACTGGGCAGTGATTTTGCGCTGTATTCCTAGATGATTTCCCAAACCCTTGACAGTGTGAAGGGCATTACTTTGAAGAAGGGAAATTCTTCGCAGTGTCCAGTGTCCCTCCGCCAACATCACTAAAAACAGATGATCTGGGTCATTATCACATTGCTGTTTGTGGGATCTTGCTGTGTGTAAATTGGCCACTGCGTTTCATGGAGCAGTGAGCACACTTCAAAAAAAAAGTCCTTCGCTGTGTGAAGCGCTTTGGGACGTCCTGAGGTTTTCTTTTTATTCATTCACGGGATGTGGGCGTCGCTGTCTGGGCCCAGCATTTATTGCCCATCCCTAATTGCCTCTTGAGAAGGTGGTGGTGAACTGCCTTCTTGAGCCGCTGCAGTCCATGTGGTGTAGGTACACCCACAGTGCTGTTAGGGATGGAGTTCCAGGATTTCCAGTGACAGTGAAGGAACGGCCAATATATTTCCAAGTCAGGATGGTGAGTGACTTGGGGGGGTACTTCCAGGTGGTGGTGTTCCCCATGTGTCTGCTGCCCGTGTCCTTCTAGATGGTAGTGGTCATGGGTTTGGAAGGTGCTGTCGAAGGAGCCTCGGTGAGTTGCTGCAGTGCATCTTGTAGATGGTACACACGCTGCTGCTACTGTGCGTTGGTGGTGAAGGGAGTGAATGTTTGTGGATGGGGTGCCAATCAAGCGGGGCTGCTTTGCCCTGGATGGTGTCAAGCTTCTTGGGTGCTGTGGGAGCTGCACTCATCCAGGCAAGTGGGGAGTATTCCATCACACTCCTGACTTGTGCCTTGTAGATGGTGGACAGGCTTTGGGGAGTCAGGAGATGAGTTACTCACCACAGGATTCCCAGCCTCTGACCTGCTCTTGTAGCCACAGTATTTATATGGCTAGTCCAGTTCAGTTTCTGGTCAATGGTAACCCCCAGGATGTTGACAGTGGGGGATTCAGCGATGTTAATGCCCTTGAATGTCTCGGGGAGATGGTTGGATTCTCTCTTGTTGGAGATGGTCATTACCTGACACTTATGTGGCGTGAATGTTACTTGCCACTTGTCAGCCCAAGCCTGGATATTGTCCAGGTCTTGCTGCATTTGGACATGGGCTGCTTCAGTATCTGTCGCGAATGGTGCTGAACATTGTGCAATCATCAGCGAACAACCCCACTTCCGACCTTATGATGGAAGGAAGGTCATTGAGGAAGCAGCTGAAGATGGTTGGGCCGAGGACACTACCCTGAGGAACTCCTGCAGTGATGTCCTCGAGCTGAGGTGACTGACCCCCAACAACCACAACCACCTTCCTCTGTGCTAGGCTATGACTCTGCCAGGCGGGGGAGGGTGCTGGGGTAATGTAATTTCTTTCATTCCAGTAACTGTGATCCTTACAGACTGTCATCGCTGATCTCCTCAAACTTCCACTCCTCGTCCTGATCAGGATCCTGCAAAGCAGAAATTATGGTTAATCGCGAGGCAGGGAGGCAACGATGAATTTGAACAGATATCAGGGGAGGAACTGTCACGAGGTTCAAGATGGCAAACGCCAGCTGCAGTGTCCAGTGGTCAACTGCTCCTGAGGGAGAGCCACTTCCCTCTGTTCCCTTACTCACTGTCCTGCAGAGTGAGAGATCGAGCGAGAGTTTAGAACGGTGAGGGGGAGATGTGATTGAACGGACTTGATGCGGAAATGATGTTCGCTCTTGTGAGTGAGTCCAGAACCAGGGGGTGCTACCGTTTTAAAACGAGGGGTCACCCTTTCGGGGCAGAGATGAGGAGAAATTATTTTCTCAGAGGGCTGTGCGACTTTGGAACTCCCTGCCTCAGAAGGGGGTGGAGGCCAGGTCACTGCATATTTTTTAAGCCGGAGGTAGATAGATTCCCTTGCCTAACCAGGATCTAAGGTGATCGAGGCGGGGGGAGTAGATGGGAATGTGGAATTCGAAACACAAAACAGATCAGCCATGGTCTTAGTGAATGGCGGAGCAGGCTCGAGGGGCCGAATGGCCTGCTCCTGGTCCTGTTTCTTATGTTATTTTTCACAGCAAAAGGAGACGGGGGCAGGGGTAGTGGGGCCTGCCCTCGGTTTCATGTCGCTGGGGCTGAAGGTTGCCTTACGCACCTTCAGCGACACCGATGGTTCCCATAAGTGGACCAGGCTTCCCTTACGCAAAGGAGTGTGCCCAATGTCTGGGAAAATGTCATGATAGCAGTAATCGAGTCCAGCGGATTTCAATCTTTCACCAATGCCTGCTGGATCAAGATATCAACCAGACCGAGCAGTGAATTATAACACGCAAATCTATTCTGCAAAATGCTCATCATATTAGTGCTTGGAAGTAGCTTACTCGAACTCTATCCCTCTCTCCAGTCTCTTGGTCAGAAGATTGTGCTTTTGAGTACGTAAACCAGATGAACACTCGGTGCAGTGCCGAGGGAGCGCCGCACTGTCGGAGGGTCAGTGCCGAGGGAGCGCCGCACTGTCGGAGGGTCAGTGCCGAGGGAGCGCCGCACTGTCGGAGGGTCAGTGCCGAGGGAGCGCCGCACTGTCGGAGGGTCAGTGCCGAGGGAGCGCCGCACTGTCGGAGGGTCAGTGCCGAGGGAGCGCCGCACTGTCGGAGGGTCAGTGCCGAGGGAGCGCCGCACTGTCGGAGGGTCAGTGCCGAGGGAGCGCCGCACTGTCGGAGGGTCAGTGCCGAGGGAGCGCCGCACTGTCGGAGGGTCAGTGCCGAGGGAGCGCCGCACTGTCGGAGGGTCAGTGCCGAGGGAGCGCCGCACTGTCGGAGGGTCAGTGCCGAGGGAGCGCCGCACTGTCGGAGGGTCAGTGCCGAGGGAGCGCCGCACTGTCGGAGGGTCAGTGCCGAGGGAGCGCCGCACTGTCGGAGGGTCAGTGCCGAGGGAGCGCCGCACTGTCGGAGGGTCAGCGCCGCACTGTCGGAGGGTCAGTGCCGAGGGAGCGCCGCACTGTCGGAGATGCCGTCTTTCAGGATGAGACATTAAACCGAGGCCCCGTCTGCCCTCTCGGGTGGGGGTAAAAGATCCCACGGCCACTATTGGAAGAAGAGCAGGGGGGAGTTCTCCCCGGTGTCCTGGGGCCAATATTTATCCCTCACCCAACATCACTAAAAACAGATGATCTGGGTCATTATCACATTGCTGTTTGTGGGATCTTGCTGTGTGTAAATGGGCTGCTGAGTTTCTTACATTACAACAGTGAGCACACTTCAAGAAAAAAAATCCCTCATTGTCTGTGAAACGCTTTGGGACGTCCTGAGGGGGTGACAGGAGATGGAGAGATGGGGAAGTGAGATTATGTAAACGGTTTAAACAGAGATCCTTCACATCACCTGTTGTTGCTCTAGGGTTTTCAGGTAGGAGAGTCAGAGGCTGCTGACCAGTTACTCACCAATGTGCTCTCTGGTTCCGTCTCTTTCTTCATCGGCCGCCCAAACTGCACTTGACGAACTGAGTAAAAAGGAAAGAAAATTACAAATTTCTAATAGTACCTCACTTCTCACCTCACTATCCCTGTAACCTCCTCCAGCCCCTACACCCCTCCCTATCTCTGTAACCTCCTCCAGCCCCTACACCCCTCCCTATCTCTGTAACCTCCTCCAGCCCCTACACCCCTCCCTATCTCTGTAACCTCCTCCAGCCCCTACACCCCTCCCTATCTCTGTAACCTCCTCCAGCCCCTACAACCCTCCCTATCTCTGTAACCTCCTCCAACCCCTACAACCCTCCCTATCTCTGTAACCTCCTCCAGCCCCTACAACCCTCCCTATCTCTGTAACCTCCTCCAGCCCCTACAACCCTCCCTATCTCTGTAACCTCCTCCAACCCCTACACCCCTCCCTATCTCTGTAACCTCCTCCAGCCCCTACAACCCTCCCTATCTCTGTAACCTCCTCCAGTCCCTACAACCCTCCCTATCTCTGTAACCTCCTCCAACCCCTACACCCCTCCCTATCTCTGTAACCTCCTCCAGCCCCCACAACCCTCCCTATCCCTGTAACCTCCTCCAACCCCTACACCCCTCCCTATCTCTGTAACCTCCTCCAGCCCCTACACCCCTCCCTATCTCTGTAACCTCCTCCAGCCCCTACAACCCTCCCTATCTCTGTAACCTCCTCCAGCCGCTACAACCCTCCCTATCTCTGTAACCTCCTCCAGCCCCTACAACCTTCCCTATCTCTGTAACCTCCTCCAGCCCCTACACCCCTCCCTATCTCTGTAACCTCCTCCAGCTCCTACAACCCTCCCTATCTCTGTAACCTCCTCCAGCCCCTACAACCCTCCGAGATCTCTGTGCTCCTCCAATTCCGGCCTCTTGACCATCCCCCGATTCCCATCGCTCCACCATTGGCGGCCGTGCCTTCAGCTGCCTGGGACCCGAAGCTCTGGAATTCCCTCCCTAAACCTCTCCGTCTGTCTCTCTCTCTCTCTCTCTCTCTCTCTGTCCCTCTCTCTCTCTGTCTCTGTCCCTCTCTCTCTCTCTCTCTGTCCCTCTCTCTCTCTCTCTCTCTGTCTCTCTCTCTCCTCCTTTAAGACGCTCCTTAAAACCAAACCTGTCGAACGAGCTTTTGGTCCCCTGTCCCTATTATCTCCGTACGTGGCTCGGGGTCAGATTCTGTCTGATTGATGTTCCAGTGGAGCCCCTCGGGGATGTTTTATTGTGCCCAGTGAGATATATTAAATGGAAATTGTTTGTGTAATGCAGATCTCTCCCTGTCCTGTCCCGACCTGGCCCTACCCATCCTTTGCCTTGCCACCGTTTTTGTGTCCTAATGCTAAAGACATTTGATAAATTTCTGTTTTCAGTCACGCGTAAGTTAAAGACTTACACTGGATCTCTGAACGTGTCCTCTCAGCTCTCATGTGTGGTCCCAGAGAGTGGATTTTATCGGGGAAGACATCACAGGGCTGCAAGGCAAGCAGAACTTGAGGGTCAAAGCCTTGGACTACAACAACTCGCCCACTCCTCTCGAGAGGGCCCTGCCCATTGCTGCAGTCACGTGACCCACTAAATGCTGCAAAGAGAGAGAGAGAGAGAGAGAGCTGGGAGGGGCTGAATGGCCTCTGGCACCCTCCCATAGCCCTCTGCCAATGGGCTGTTCTCTGAGGGTGAGCCTGGTCCCCAAGGGTGAAATCGGCATGAGCAGGATCAACAGGGGAAGGTGCCATGTTCAAACCGGCAACCAGGTGCCTCCCCCCACCATGTTACATTTCAGCTTCTCCAGCAACGGCACGGGAAGGGGGAGCGGGGAATGGGAGAGAGGGGGGAGGGTGGGGGGAGGGGAGGCGGGGGAGGGGAGGGGAGGGACAGTCCCATGTCCTGGGGCCAATATTTACACCTCAACCAGCTTCATTACAACCGAGCAGCTGGGTCACTGCCACCTTGTTCTTTGTGGGATCTTGCTGTGCACGAAATGGCTGCCGCATTTACAACAGTGACTACACTTCAAAAAGAAAATTCTTCATTGTCTATGAAACGCTTCGGAACATCCTGAGGTGCTGAAAAGAGCTGGAACATTTACAGAATCCAAGTCACATTTATTCTGTCTTTCCGTCTCTCCCATTGTCTCTGTTCATCTCTCTCCCTCCCTCCCTCCCTCCTGTTCAATCTGTCCCTACCTCTCTCCCTCACACGTCCCTCCCTCCCTCCCTCACGCCTGCCCTGCCCGTCGCTCCCTCCCTCGGTTTAATGCCCCATCCTGAAAGACGGCACCTCTGACAGTGCGGCACTCCCTCAGTACTGACCCTCTGACAGTGCGGCGCTCCCTCAGTAATGACCCTCTGACAGTGCGGCGCTCCCTCAGCACTGACCCTCCGACAGTGCGGCGCTCCCTCAACACTGACCCTCCGACAGTGCGGCGCTCCCTCAGCACTGACCCTCCGACAGTGCGGCGCTCCCTCAGCACTGACCCTCCGACAGTGCGGCGCTCCCTCAGCACTGACCCTCCGACAGTGCGGCGCTCCCTCAGCACTGACCCTCCGACAGTGCGGCACTCCCTCAGCACTGACCCTCCGACAGTGCGGCGCTCCCTCAGCACTGACCCTCCGACAGTGCGGCGCTCCCTCAGCACTGACCCTCCGACAGTGCGGCGCTCCCTCAGCACTGACCCTCCGACAGTGCGGCGCTCCCTCAGCACTGACCCTCTGTCCGTGCTGTCTATCTATGAGGCCTGTCTGCCAGGTTTAAGTGCCTCAGGTCTCTGGAGTTTGACTCGGAGCTGAGAGAGTGGGTACTCCCCACTGACTTTAGACTGACATTAACGGACGCAGCCATAATATTGTTACCAGCATAATTCGCATACAATGTGGTCTGAGTTAAACCCTCCCACCCCATCGCACCGCCCCGTACCTCCAAATCGCTGTCTTCTGTCGGGGAGCAGCTGCTTGGGTCTGGGTTAGTTGCTTTGTCCAATAGTTCAATTCCTTGGATCCTGCTGAGTACCTGATTGGCAAACGGGTGCTGAGGAGAAAGGACATCACTATCAACATGGGCTCACTGCCAAATTGGGCAGCGGTAAACCTGATAATGCAGCCGGTGACACAACAGGCAGCCATAACTTCAGTCCACCATTGGTGGGACATTCAGCCATGGACAAGCCCCGAATGAATGGCAGAGCAGACAGGAGAGGCCCAAAGGCCCACTCCTGCTCCCATTCGTCTCATCATCCAAATATGCACTTTCTTGGTCACTGGACAGGTGATCAAGCATCATAGGATAGAATCTGACTGCTCAGGAGGAGGCCATTCAGCCCATCATTCCTCTGCTGGCTCTTTGAAAGATCTATCCACTCCTCCAGCTCTTTCACCAACAAATTTCTCCTTTTCGAGTATTTATCCAATCCCCCCCCTTTTGAAAGTTCCTATTGAATCTGCTTCCGCCGCCCTTTCAGGCAGCGCCTTCCAGATCACAACAACTCGCTGTGTCAAAAAAAAAAACATTCTCCTCATCTCCCCCTCTGGCTCTTTTCCCGATTCTCTTCAATCTGTGTCCCTCTGGTTACCGACCCTCCTGCCACTGGAAACAGTTTCTCCTTATTCACTCGATCCAAACCCCTTCCTGATTTTGAACACCTCGATTCAATCTCCCCCTTAACCTTCTCTGCTCTAAAGGAGAAACAATCCCGGCTCCTCCCAGTCTCTCCACATGAACTGAGGTCCCTCATCCCTGGGAACGTTCTAGTAAATCTCCTCCGCACCCTCTCCGAGGGCTGGAAATCTTTGGGTTTGGGTGCAAGTAGTGGGGGAGAGAGACCCCACGGAGGCCCAACTATCTGCTTCCCATTTTGGATTGGGATGGGATATCCCGCACTTTGGGTTAGCGTCCACCGGGGATCTCCAAGTTTTCAGGGCCACTCTTGTGAACTGATCATGTAGAGGAGATGGTGGGACAGTGGACTAATAATCCAGGGGTCCAGGTTAATGCTCTGAGGGACAGGGGTTCAAATCCCACCAGGGTAGCCGGAGAAATTTAAATTCAATTAATAAATCTGGAATTGAGAGCTAGTCTCAGTAACGGTGACCATGAAACTATCATCGATTGTCGTAAAATCCCATCTGGGTCACTAATGCCCCTTTAGGGAAGGAAATCTGCTGTCCTTACCCGGTCTGGGCCTACACGTGACCCACAGCCATGTAGTTGATTCTTAACCTCCCTCTGAAATGGCCAAGCAGGCCATTCCCATTCAAGGGCAATTAGGGATGGGCAACAGATGCTGGCCTTGCCCAGAGACGCCCACATCCCATGAGCAAATAAATAAGAAAATAGACTCGTGTTCAATCAAACTCCTCGACACAACACAGTTACTTGTTTATCAAACCAACGTGGAGGAGTTTTGCTGTTTCTGTTCCCTTTCCGAGCAGGTACCTGGAGAAGCTTCTCTGCTGTGGGTCGCTTCTTGGGGTTTTTCCTCAGGCTCATCTTAATGAAACTGTGACACTCCGACGACCTGTGAACAGAAGCACGAGCAGGTGAGAGATTGGGGATCGGCGGCCAAGCCCCTTCTCCGACTAGGGGGAGGAGTAGCGTGCAGGAGCGTAAGGGTTCACAACCCAAAGATTGAGCGTTCAAATCCTACCACGGGCATTTTGAACGACGAGCTGGTGCCAGTCAAGGTGACCGTGATTGCCCTGACCCGTTCACTAACTGCCCCTTAGGGAGGGAAATCTGCAACAACTTTTCCAAGTCTGGTTCTGTATGTGGCTCTGGTTCTCCACACACGCTCTCCACCCCCACCACCCTGGTTGAATCTTAACTGCCCTCTGAAGTAGCTCACACAAGCCCCTCAATTGTAGAAAAAGCACTTCCCAACCACCATCATCTTCTCAAGGGGCAACTAGGGGGAGCACTGGTCTTGCCACATCCCAATACAAGTCTCAATTCTGTTCAGAGCCACTGAGATGGAGCAACTTCTTTATGTTGAGGGGAGCCTCATGGCTGTAACGTCACTCGCTGCTCCACCCCACAATGTGCAGGAACCATAGGTCAGGTGTGAGGGACACTTACCATTTCAATTTATCTCTCAGTTTCGGGGGCTGGAAGTTACTCTTTGACATTAACATCAAAGCCCTAGAAGAACAGGAGAAGAATGAGACAAAGCACATTATACACCCCCTTATAAATTCATCCATTCACACGCTTCTTGAGAATTAATTCATAAAAAAGGTTCACTCTCTTGGGCATGCAAGTTTCCACCAAGGGTTGAACTGGGTAGAGTTGGATTGGATTGGGTTGTGTAGACTTGGATTGAATTGAATTGGGTTGAGTAGAGTTGTGTTGAGTAAAATTGGATTAAATTGGGTTGGGTTGGGCTGAGTAAAGTTGGATAACATTGGGTTGGGCGGGTTGAGTAGAGTTGGATTGGATTCAATTGGGTTGAGTCGGGTTGGGTTGGGTTCAATTGGGTTGGGTTGGGTAGAGTTTGAATTGGGTTGGGTTGAGTCCAGTTGGGTTGAGTAGAGTTTGAATTGGGTTGGATTGAGTCGAGTTGGGTTGAGTAGAGTTTGAATTGGGTTGGGTTGAGTCAGGTTGGGTTGAGTAGAGTTTGAATTGGGTTGGGTTAAGTCAAGTTGGGTTGAGTAGAGTTTGAATTGGGTTGGGTTAAGTCAAGTTGGGTTGAGTAGAGTTTGAATTGGGTTGGGTTAAGTCAAGTTGGGTTGAGTAGAGTTTGAATTGGGTTGGGTTAAGTCAAGTTGGGTTGAGTAGAGTTTGAATTGGGTTGGGTTAAGTCAAGTTGGGTTGAGTAGAGTTTGAATTGGGTTGGGTTGAGTCGAGTTGGGTTGAGTCGAGTTTGAATTGGGTTGGATTGAGTAGAGTTTGAATTGAGTTGGGTTGGGTTGAGTCGAGTTGGGTTGAGTAGAGTTTGAATTGGGTTGGGTTGAGTCGGGTTGGGTTGAGTCGAGTTTGAATTGGTTTGGGTTGAGTCGAGTTGGGTTGAGTAGAGTTTGAATTGGGTTGGGTTGAGTCGGGTTGGGTTGAGTAGAGTTTGAATTGGGTTGGATTGAGTCGAGTTGGGTTGAGTAGAGTTTGAATTGGGTTGGGTTGAGTCAGGTTGGGTTGAGTAGAGTTTGAATTGGGTTGGGTTGAGTCGGGTTGGGTTGAGTAGAGTTTGAATTGGGTTGGGTTGAGTCGGGTTGGGTTGAGTAGAGTTTGAATTGGGTTGGGTTGAGTCATGTTGGGTTGAGTAGAGTTTGAATTGGGTTGGGTTGAGTAGAGTTTGAATTGTGTTGGGTTGAGTCAAGTTGGGTTGAGTAGAGTTTGAATTGGGTTGGAATGAGTCGAGTTGGGTTGAGTAGAGTTTGAATTGGGTTCGGTTGAGTCAAGTTGGGTTGAGTAGAGTTTGAATTGGGTTGGGTTGAGTAGAGTTTGAATTGGGTTAGGTTGAGTCAAGTTGGGTTGAGTCGAGTTTGAATTGGGTTGGGTTGAGTCAAGTTGGGTTGAGTAGAGTTTGAATTGGGTTGGGTTGAGTCAAGTTGGGTTGAGTAGAGTTTGAATTGGGTTGGGTTGAGTAGAGTTTGAATTGGGTTGGGTTGAGTCGGGTTGGGTTGAGTAGAGTTTGAATTGGGTTGGGTTGAGTCAAGTTGGGTTGAGTAGAGTTTGGATTGGGTTGGGTTGAGTAGAGTTTGAATTGTGTTGGGTTGAGTCAAGTTGGGTTGAGTCAAGTTTGAATTGGGTTGAGTAGAGTTTGAATTGGGTTGAGTAGAGTTTGAATTGGGTTGAGTAGAGTTTGAACTGGGTTGAGTAGAGTTGTACTGGAGTGAATTTGGTTGGGTTGGGTTGGTACTGCCAATATGAGTCAGGTGAAAAACCAGGAGCCAGAAGAGTGGGACAGGGGTGAGGGGACAAAGAACGCATGGCTCCAAGCTCAGGTTTTAAAACCCCTGAGGCTTGGCGTGGAAACCGTCAAAGGAGTGGCATCATTGTCAACATCTGTCTTATACTTCCTCACCTCATTGGGTGCAGGTCAAACATGGGAGGCTGGAGCTCTGCCAGCTCAATGGCTGTGATGCCAACTGCCCAAATGTCACACTGCTGGTTGTATCCTCCCTTCTTCTCAACAGCAGCCACCTCTGGAGCCATCCTAAGTGGAAAAGGAGAGAGATTAACATCCTGTGGGGCCATAACCTGAACATTCCAATCTGAAGGTGGGATGGACAGTGTGCACAGTAACACACTGCAGAACCTCACCCACATCGATAACGTCAGCTGGGATTAATGTTTCATTTACTTGTCGAGAAAAACCTCAATCCAGTCACGAGTGGGTGTTGAACTTCCCCAAAGGTGACACCATAATTGGTAATTGCACTCAGAGAATGAAGGAAATGGTGATGGCTAATTTAATGCTACAAATGACCAACTTAATCCAAAATAGAAAAAAAGACAGAAGTCCCAATCATACAGCAATTTCCCACAGTGCTTCAGAGCCAATCAAACACGTTCAGAGGGTTCCAATCATGTTGGAAATGCACAGCACAGGAAGATCCCACAAACAGCAATGTGATAATGACCCAGATCATCTGTTTTTAGTGATGTTGGTTGAGGGATAAATATTGGCCCCAGGACACCCGGGAGAACTCCCCCCTGCTCTTCTCCCAATAGTGGCTGTGGGATCTTTTACACCCACCCGAGAGGGCAGAGGTCTTGACACTCCCTCAGTACTGACCCTCCGACAGTGTGGTGCTCCCTCAACACTGACCATCCGACAGTGCGGCGCTCCCTCATTACTGACCCTCCGACAGTGCGGCGCTCCCTCAGTACTGACCCTCCGACAGTGCGGCGCTCCCTCAGTACTGACCCTCCGACAGTGCGGCGCTCCCTCAGCACTGACCCTCCGACAGTGTGGCGCTCCCTCAGCACTGATCCACCGACAGTGCAGCGCTCCCTCAGTACTGACCCTCCGACATGCGACGCTCCCTCAGTACTGACCCACCGACAATGCAGCGCTCCCTCAGTACTGACCCTCGGACAATGCAGCGCTCCCTCAGTACTGACCCTCTGACATGCGGCGCACCCTCAGTACCGACCCTCCGACAGTGCGGCGCTCCCTCACCGACAGTGCGGCGCTTCCTCAGCACTGACCCTCCAACAGTGTGGGGCTCTATCAGTACTGACCCTCCGACAGTGCGGGGCTCCCTCAGTACTGACCCAACAACAGTGCGGCGCTCCCTCGGTACTGATCTACCAATAGCGTAGCGTTCCCTCAGCACTGACCCTCCGACAGTGAGGCGCTCCCTCAGCACTGACCCTCTGACAGTGCGGCGCTCCCTCAGCACTGACCCTCCGACAGTGCAGCGCTCCCTCAGTACTGACCCTCCGACAGTGCAGCGCTCCCTCAGTACTGACCCTCTGACATTGCGGCGCTCCCTCAGTACTGAGCCTCTGACAGTGTAGCTTAGGGCTGCAGCTGCTGAGGTGAATATTCAGGCTGAGATGATTATTTACCAGTATGGTGTACCGATGAATGACTTCCTCTTGCCCACCGAGGCAGTCAGCTCTGCTGAGACACCAAAATCAGCTGCAAATGAAGAGGGAGAGAGACAGACCGTCACTTTTTTTGAGGTACCAGCTGCTTTCAGTGCCTCACTCTCACTCATCCAAAAGCCTCGTCCCAGTCACCCATCACCCACTGTGCTCAATAACCTACATCAGCTATTGGTTCAGTAATGCCTCAAATTTTAAGTTTACGTCCTTGTTTTCAAATTTCACCTTGCCCCCTCCCTATCTCTGTAACCTCCTCCAGCCCCTACACCCCCTCCCTATCTCTGTAACCTCCTCCAGCCCCTACAACCCTCCCTGTCTCTGTAACCTCCTCCAGCCCCTACAACCCTCCCTATCTCTGTAACCTCCTCCAGCCCCTACAACCCTCCCTATCTCTGTAACCTCCTCCAGCCCCTACACCCATCCCTATCTCTGTAACCTCCTCCAGCCCCTACAACCCTCCCTATCTCTGTAACCTCCTCCAGCCCCTACACCCCTCCCTATCTCTGTAACCTCCAGTCCCTACAACCCTCCCTATCCCTGTAACCTCCTCCAGCCCATACAACCCTCCCTATCTCTGTAACCTCCACCAGCCCCTACAACCCTCCGAGATCTCTGCGCTCCTCCAATTCCGGCCTCTTGACCATCCCCCGATTCCCATTGCTCCACCATTTGGCGGCCGTGCCTTCAGCTGCCTGGGGCCCTAAGCTCTGGAATTCCCTCCCTAAACCTCTCCGCCTCTCTCTCTCTCTCTTTTTTCACCCTTTAAGATCAACCTCTTTGACCGAGCTTTTATCTAAAACACTTTGGGACATCTCGAGGCGGTGACAGGAGCTAGAGACGTGGGGAGTCCTTTTCTGCTTTCCACACATGAATGAGATTAAATCTCATTCAGGCCGAACTGAATTGGGATTCACCGTGAGGTGGAGGGTGTTGAGGGATTGGGGTTTAATCTGCGTCACCTCTTTCTCATCAATCCTGTGCCTTGAGACGAATCCAACTGAGGTGCACCATCATCGTGTGTCTGTCATAAACTGTCACCAGTTCATATTGAACTAAAATTCCCATCTCTCCAGCTCCTGTCACCCCCTCGGGACGTCCCAGAGTGTTTCACAGACAATGAGGGACTTTTTTTTGAAGTGTGGCCACTGTTGTAATGTAGGAAACTCAGCAGCCAATTTACGCACAGCAAGATCCCACAAACAGCAATGTGATAATGACCCAGATCATCTGTTTTTAGTGATGTTGATTGAGGGATAAATATTGGCCCCAGGACACCGGGGAGAACTTCCCCCCTGCTCTTCTTCCAATAGTGGCCGTGGGATCTTTTACCCCCACCCGAGAGGGCAGACGGGGCCTCGGTTTAATGTCTCTTATGAGGGCGCCAGCCTGGGTTACAGGTGTTCGAGTCTTTGGAGTGCCGGCTTGAACCTGCAAACTCATGACCCAGAGACAGAGAGAGAGAGAGAGAGAGAGAGAGAGAGACAGAGAGAAACAGAGAGAGAGAGACAGAGAGAGAGAGACAGAGAGAGAGAGACAGAGAGAGAGAGACAGAGAGAGAGAGACAGAGAGAGAGACAGAGAGAGAGAGACAGAGAGAGAGACAGAGAGAGACAGAGACAGAGAGAGAGAGACAGAGAAAGAGAGAGACAGAGAAAGAGAGAGACAGAGAAAGAGAGAGAGAGACAGAGAGAGAGACAGAGAGAGAGACAGAGAGAGAGACAGAGAGAGAGAGACAGAGAGAGAGAGACAGAGAGAGAGAGACAGAGAGAGAGACAGAGAGAGAGAGACAGAGAGAGAGAGACAGAGAGAGAGAGACAGAGAGAGAGAGACAGAGAGAGAGACAGAGAGAGAGACAGAGAGAGAGAGACAGAGAGAGAGAGAGAGACAGAGAGAGACAGAGAGAGAGAGAGAGACAGAGAGAGACAGAGAGAGACAGAGAGAGAGAGACAGAGAGAGACAGAGCGAGAGAGACAGAGAGAGAGAGACAGAGAGAGAGAGAGACAGAGAGAGAGACAGAGAGAGAGACAGAGAGAGAGACAGAGAGAGAGACAGAGAGAGAGAGACAGAGACAGAGAGAGAGAGAGACAGAGAGAGACAGAGAGACAGAGAGAGAGAGAGAGAGACAGAGAGAGACAGAGAGAGAGAGACAGAGAGAGAGAGACAGAGAGAGAGAGACAGAGAGAGAGAGTGTGCTAAATACAGAGAGCCATAGCTAACTTCATTAAGGTGCTTGTGAGTGGGGTACACGAGACTGCAAACTAGGATCACAGCTCATGTGGGGCAGCTCTTCACCCTTCCCACTCCACAGACCCAATTTCAATGTCACAGCCCATGTGCTGATCGCTGGGAGGCTTTAATCGAGCGTACAAGCAGAATCAGACATGTCTCACCCAGCTTCACATCCCCACGATCTGTCAACAGAATATTCGCCCCCTGTGGAAAAGGGAAACAGAACTCCATGTTAAACACCGTCACTTTTTCCTTCTGAGTTTCTCGTCAGCGACAGCAGCACCCCCTCTGTCACCCGCACTCCCTCCTCCCTCAGAGATACTTGCTCCTGCTACACAGCGTGGGGCAAACCCATCTGTACCTCGCCCAATGGGCAAACGTGGGCACCAATTATTTAATATTCTTTCACGGGATGCGGGCATCGCTGGCTGGGCCCAGCATTTATTGCCCATCCCTAATTGCCCCTTGAGAAGGTGGTGGTGAGCTGCCTTCTTGAGCCGCTGCAGTCCCTGTGGTGTAGGTACACCCACAGTGCTGTTAGGGAGGGAGTTCCAGGATTTTGACCCAGCGACAGTGAAGGAACGGCCGATATATTTCCAAGTCAGGATGGTGAGTGACTTGAAGGGGAACTTCCAGGTGGTGGTGTTCCCCATGTGTCTGCTGCCCTTGTCCTTCTAGATGGTAGTGGTCATGAGTTTGGAAGGCGCTGTCTAAGGAGTCTTGGTGAATTCCTGCAGTGCATCTTGTAGATGGTACACACACTGCTGCTACTGTGTGTCGGTGGTGGAGGGAGTGAATGTTTGTGGATGGGGTGCCAATCAAGCGGGGCTGCTTTGTCCTGGATGGTGTCGAGCTTCTTGAGTGTTGTGGGAGCTGCACTCATCCAGGCAAGTGGGGAGTATTCCATCACACTCCTGACTTGTGCCTTGTAGATGGTGGACAGATTGATTTCTATCAGACAAAGATTGCAGTTTGGATTATTCTACTATGCCAGCATGAAAAGGAAGCCCAAATCCTGCCCTTGTCTAACAGGCCCAAACATCCACTTACCAGCAGGAGTCTTGTCCAGCCTCCAAGAAGATTCAGGGGGAGATTGAATCGAGGCGTTCAAAATCAGGAAGGGTTTGGATCGAGTGAATAAGGAGAAACTGTTTCCAGTGGCAGGAGGGTCGGTAACCAGAGGGACACAGATTGAAGAGAATCGGGAAAAGAGCCAGAGGGGGAGTTGAGGAGAATGTTTTTTTGACTAATTGGATAGATCTTTCAAAGAGCCAGCACAGGAATGATGGGCTGAATGGCCTCCTCCTGAGGCCACTGACTCCAGATAAGAATCTGGAACAGGAATCATAGCTGTCTTTCCCCCTTACTAACCCAGAGGTACTGAGGCTAATTCTCCCTCGTACTGCTGTAGACCCAGTGCTAAGCGTTTACCTGAACGTGTGTTTAACTCAGGACTCTCCCAGGTGAGGCATTTACACACGAATATTAGTCTGCAGATTTACCTTAATATCTCGATGCATTTTCCCATTGCCGTGAAGATACTGGAGTCCCTTCAAAACACAAATTGAAATTATTCATTAAACAGAATAACATCACTTCATTAATAATTACAGAGTAAAGCTCCCTCCACACTGTCCCCATCAAACACTCCCAGGACAGGTACAGCACAGGGTTAGATACAGAGTAAAGCTCCCTCCACACTGTCCCCATCAAACACTCCCAGGACAGGTACAGCACGGGGTTAGATACAGAGTAAAGCTCCCTCCACACTGTCCCCATCAAACACTCCCAGGACAGGTACAGCACGGGGTTAGATACAGAGTAAAGCTCCCTCTACACCGTCCCCATCAAACACTCCCAGGACAGGTACAGCACGGCGTTAGATACAGAGTAAAGCTCCCTCTACACTGTCCCCATCAAACACTCCCAGGACAGGTACAGCACAGCGTTAGATACAGAGTAAAGCTCCCTCTACACTGTCCCCATCAAACACTCCCAGGACAGGTACAGCACGGCGTTAGATACAGAGTAAAGCTCCCTCCACACTGTCCCCATCAAACACTCCCAGGACAGGTACAGCACGGGGTTAGATACAGAGTAAAGCTCCCTCCACACTGTCCCCATCAAACACTCCCAGGACAGGTACAGCACGGGGTTAGATACAGAGTAAAGCTCCCTCTACACTGTCCCCATCAAACACTCCCAGGACAGGTACAGCACGGGGTTAGATACAGAGTAAAGCTCCCTCTACACTGTCCCCATCAAACACTCCCAGGACAGGTACAGCACGGGGTTAGATACAGAGTAAAGCTCCCTCTACACCGTCCCCATCAAACACTCCCAGAACAGGTACAGCACGGGGTTAGATACAGAGTAAAGCTCCCTCCACACCGTCCCCATCAAACACTCCCAGGACAGGTACAGCACGGGGTTAGATACAGAGTAAAGCTCCCTCTACACTGTCCCCATCAAACACTCCCAGGACAGGTACAGCACGGGGTTAGATACAGAGTAAAGCTCCCTCTACACTGTCCCCATCAAACACTCCCAGGACAGGTACAGCACGGGGTTAGATACAGAGTAAAGCTCCCTCTACACTGTCCCCATCAAACACTCCCAGGGCAGGTACAGCACGAGGTTAGATATAGAGTAAAGCTCCTGGTCAGACAATTACTTCCCTGATTGTGAGTATGGACTCTACATCAGCTAACCATGTCGAGGGCACCTACCTGAAGTGTTTCCCTGCAGACGTAGGCAATTTGTTTCTCCAACAAGGGGCCTGTGACTGTGAGGAAAGGGTAAACTCTGTTAGAAAGCAGTCAGCAAGGTCTAACCCAATGTAGAAGGTGCTGTAGACTAAGATCTACATCTGGTACATAGAGAAGCACATCTCTCCTCTCTCTCTCTCTCTCTCTCGTGGTTGCTGCAATTACCTTGTTCAATGAGCACTTGTGCAGCCAATTACTTCCCATTCAAGGCTTGATCGGAACCTCATCCACACCTTAAACATTCACTGACCTTGATTTGCTCCCAGTCTGGCAACATCTTGATTTTAAAATTCTCGTAGATGTTTCAAAACCGCAGCTCGGTCCCCTCCCTATCTCTGTAACCTCCTCCAGCCTCTACAACCCTCCCTATCTCTGTAACCTCCTCCAGCACCTACAACCCTCCCTATCTCTGTAACCTCCTCCAGCCCCTACACACCTCCCTATCTCTGTAACCTCCTCCAGCCTCTACAACCCTCCTTATCTCTGTAACCTCCTCCAGCCCCACAACCCTCCCTATCTCTGTAACCTCCTCCAGCCCCTACAACCTTCTGCGCTCCTCCAATTCCGGCCTCTTGAGCATCCCCTAATTCCCATCGCTCCACCATTGGCGGCCGTGCCTTCAGCTGCCTGGGGCCCTAAGCTCTGGAATTCCCTCCCAACACCTCTCTCTCTCTTTCTCCCTATCCTCCTTTAACACACTCCTTAAAACCAACCTCTCTGACTGAGCTTTTGGTCACCCGTCCCTAATATCACCTTCTGTGGCTGAGAATGATTAAGACAGAGAAGGTGGCCATTCAGCCCATTGAATGCTTGCCCGATGGAATCTCCAAATGGCAACTACTCACTTTGGTAGATGTCCTGTAATGATCCGCCCCCACAGTATTCCATGCAGATCCACATTCGATTATTTCTGGGGAAGATAAAACACACGACCCCAGAGTTAATTGACAGAATGTTCCACTCTCTCCCCGGTCAGTCAGCGCCTAGAGGCTAAAAGCAAAATACTGCTGGTGCTGGAAATCTGAAACAAAAACAAAAATTGCTGGAAAATCTCAGCAGGTCTGACAGCATCTGCGGAGAGGAAGACCGAGTTAACGTTTCGAGTCCGTATGACTCTTCATCAGAGCTAAAGAGAAGTAGAAATGTGGTGAAATATAAACTTTAAGGGGGGTGGGACAGGTGAAGCTGGATAGAAGGCCAGTGATAGGTGGGGGCAAAGGAGAGATTGCAAAAGATGTCATAAACAGAAGGTGGAAGGGGTGTTGATGGTGGTGATACTGGCTAAAGGAGGTGCTAATGGTGACATTAAGAGTAGAAAGCAGGATGAGCCAGTGACAGATGGCCCTAATGGGGGTGGGGACGGTGTGGGAGAAAAGATCGAAATAGGCTAAAAGGTGAGGATAAAACAATGAATGGAAATAAATTTTAAAAATAATAATAGAAATAGGTGGGAAAAAGAAATATATATATAAAAATGTTAAAATAAATATTTGAGAAAAGGGGATCAAAAAGGGGTGAGGACGGAGGAGAGAGTTCATGGTCTGAAGTTGTTGAACTCAATATTCAGCCCGGAAGGCTGTAAAGTGCCTAGTCGGAAGATGAGGTGCTGTTCCTCCAGTTTGCGTTGAGCTTCACTGGAACAATGCAGCAGGCCAAGGACAGACATGTGGGCATGAGAGCAGGGTGGAGTGTTAAAATGGCAAGCGACAGGGAGGTCAGGGTAATGCTTGTGGACAGACCGAAGGTGTTCTGCAAAGCGGTCACACAGTCTGCGTTTGGTCTCTCCAATGTAGAGGAGACCACATTGGGAGCAACGAATGCAGTAGATTAAACTGAAGGAGGTGCAAGTGAAATGCTGCTTCCCTTGAAAGGAGTGTTTGGGCCCTTGGACAGTGAGGAGGGGGGAAGTAAAGGGGCAGGTGGTGCACCTTCTGCGGTTGCATGGGAAGGTGCCATGGGAGGGGGGTAAGGTTGTAGTGGTTGATGGAGGATGGACCAGGGTGTCCCGGAGGGAAGGGTCCCTATGGAATGCCGCCAGGGGGGGTTGAAGGGAAGATGTGTTTGGTGGTGGCATCACTTCCCTTCCCTTCCTTGACCTCTCTGTCTCAATTTCTGGTGATAGACTGTCCACCAATATTCATTACAAGCCTACCGACTCCCACAGCTACCTCGACTACAGTTCCTCACACCCCGCTTCCTGTAAGGACTCCATCCCATTCTCTCAGTTCCTTCGCCTCCGTCGCATCTGTTCTGATGATGCCACTTTCCAAAACAGTTCCTCTGACATGTCCTCCTTCTTCCTTAACCGAGGTTTTCCACCCACGGTCGTTGACAGGGCCCTCAACCGTGTCCGGCCCATCTCCCGCGCATCCATCCTCACACCTTCTCCTCCTTCCCAGAAACATGATAGGGTCCCCCTTGTCCTCACTTATCACCCCACCAGCCTCCGCATTCAAAGGATCATCCTCCGCCATTTCCGCCAACTCCAGCATGATGCCACCACCAAACACATCTTCCCTTCACCCCCCCGGCGGCATTCCGCAGGGATCGTTCATTGTTTTATCCTCACCTTTTAGCCTATTTCGATCTTATTTCCCACCACCCCCACCCCCGCCTCCCCTCACCCCACCCCCACTAGGGCCATCTGTCACTTGCTCATTCTGCTTTCTACTCTTAATGTCACCATTAGCACCTCCTTTAGCCAGTATCACCGCCATCAACACCCCTTCCACCTTCTGTCTATGACATCTTTTGCAATCTCTCCTTTGCCCCCACCTATCACTGGCCTTCTATCCAGCTTCACCTGTCTCACCCCCCCTTAAACAGTTTATATTTCACCACATTTCTACTTCTCTTTGGCTCTGAAGGAGAGTCAGACGGACTCGAAACGTTAACTCTGTCTCTCTCTCTCCGCAGATGCTGTCAGACCTGCTGAGTTTTTCCAGCTATTTTTGTTTTTGCTTCAGTGCACCATAAGGCTGCTGGGCTAACCCAACACCTTGACTCTTTCAGGCCCTCTGCCACTTCACAGAATGGTACTGCACTGAAAGGTACGATTAGGTCCTCACGCCTGTGAGGGAGCCGCTCAATTCATCCCAGCATAGCTCCAGTCCAGAACCCCGGGGAAGCTCCCTCTCTCCTCTGACTCAGAAGGACGAGTGTTTGAGCCCCACTCCAGAGATTTGAGACTCGTTATCCAGAGCGGTACTCCCAGTGCAGTGCTGAGGGAGCGCCGCACTGTCGGAGGGTCAGTGCTGAGGGAGCGCCGCACTGTCGGAGGGTCAGTGCTGAGGGAGCGCCACACTGTCAGAGGGTCAGTGCTGAGGGAGCGCCGCACTGTCGGAGGGTCAGCGCTGAGGGAGCGCCGCACTGTCGGGGGGTCAGCGCTGAGGGAGCGCCGCACTGTCGTAGGGTCGGAGCTGAGGGAGCGCTGCACTGTCGTAGGGTCGGAGCTGAGGGAGCGCCGCACTGTCGTAGGGTCGGAGCTGAGGGAGCGCCGCACTGTCGGAGGGTCGGAGCTGAGGGAGCGCCGCACTGTTAGAAATGCCTTGAGATGTGAAACGCAGATGCCCTGACACTCTCCTGCAAAGGGTCACTGGATAGTGTTTAGGAATACTGGTTCTTACTCCCCCTCCCCATACCCCAGGGGTTCCCTGCAGATTGGAGTGAGCTATTGTATCGCCACAGTTGCGAGAGGCAGAGGATTGAAGGAAAATGTGATCCCGGTGTTTGTGCCAATGATTTGCACACAGCCCCAGGGGTGCTGGGGGTGGGGGGGGCACAGCATGGTCTCACTCACCTATAATAACTGGCAAAAAAGGCAACGATATTTTGATGTTTACAACCCTTCATCATTGTAATCTCCAACTGTAGGGAAGATACATCATCACCTGGGGAGAGAACAGAGTGAAGAGACATGCATCATTGTACAGCTGTGAAGGTGGTGGTGAGCTGCCTTCTTGAGCCGCTGCAGTCCATGTGGTGTAGGTACACTCACCGTGCTGTTAGGGAGGGAGTTCCAGGATTTTGACCCAGTGACAGTGAAGGAACGGCCGGTATATTTCCAAGTCAGGATGGTGAGTGACTTGAAGGGGAACTTCCAGGTGGTGGTGTTCTCATCTATCTGCTGCCCTTGTCCTTCTAGATGGTAGTGGTCGTGGGTTTGGAAGGTGCTGTCTAAGGAGCCTTGGTGAATTCCCACAGTGCATCTTGTAGATGGTACACACACTGCTGCTACTGTGTGTCGGTGGTGGAGGGAGTGAATGTTTGTGGATGGGGTGCCAATCAAGCTGCTTTGTCCTGGACGGTGTCGAGCTTCTTGAGTGTTGTGGGAGCTGCACTCATCCAGGTAACTGAGGAGTATCCCATCACACTCCTGACTTGTGCCCTGTAGATGTTGGACAGGCTTTGGGGAGTCAGGAGGTGAGTTACTCACTGCAGGATTCCCAGCCTCTGACCTGCTCTTGTAGCTACAGTATTTATATAGCTAGTCCAGTTCAGTTTCTGGTCAATGGTAACCGCCAGGATGTTGATAGTGGGGGATTCAGTGATGGTAATGCTATTGAACATCAAGGGGCGATGGTTAAATTCTCTCTTATTGGAGATGGTCATTGCCTGGCACTTGTGTGGCGTGAATGTTACTTGCCACTTGTCAGCCCAAGCCTGGATATTGTCCAGGTTTTGCTGCATTGGGACATGGACTGCTTCAGCATCTGAGGAGTCGTGAATGGTGCTGAACATTGTGCACTTTAACCCAGCGACAGTGAAGGACCGGCCGATATATTTCCAAGTCAGGATGCTGAGTGATTTGGAGGGGAACTTCCAGGTGGTGGTGTTCCCATCTATCTGCTGTCCTTGTCCTTCTCGATGGTAGAGGTCATGGGATTTTGGGGTCACAGGGTAGTGTTGGTCTGCGATATCAGTCTGGGGTAGCTGAGTGGCACTTTGTCAGCTGTAACCGTAAAAAATCCCCAGGCATCCGGCCTCATATCATTCCTCCAACCTGTAACGGTGTGGAGACACTCTATGAAGTGACATCCTCGTTGCCTGGTCACTGGTTGGGCTGTAACCTGATAACAAAAGCTCAACACTCGAACGCTGGAAATCTGGAAATAGAACAGAAAATGCTGCAAGTCTCAAGGCAGCGAGAGGACAGAAGGGAAGGGTTGTGATGGCTGAAAGGAGGAGCGGTCGAATAACAAATGGGATGACAGTGCAGGGTCAAAGGATTGGGTAACGGGGCAGATAAAGGAAAAAGGGATAGTTGTACAGGAGGTGTCAATGGGAAAAGCAGGAACCTCTCCCAGAGCTGCTGCCCAAACAACACACGATAAACAGAGAAAGAGGAAATTCAAAAGGTGGTGAAAGGGTGGTGGAGGCAGGTGCGATCGAGGTATTCGAAAGGGAATTGGATTGCTACTTGAAGAGAGGGAATGTGCAAGGTTACGGGCGTAAGGCAGGGGAGTGGGACTTGGTGGGACGCTCTTTTAGAGAGCCAGTGCAGACCCGATGGGTCGAATGGCCTCCTTCCGAACTGCAAAGATTCTGTGATACCGGGTCTGAAGCTGTTGGACTCAGCGTCGAGCCCAGAAGGCTGTAAAGTGCCTAACTGGACGATGGAGGGGGGCGGGGCTGTTCCTCCAGCCTGCGCTATGGCAGGCCAAGGACGGAGATGTCAGCGCGAGAGCAAGATGGAGAATTAAAATGACAAGCGACAGGAAGGTCTGGGTCACACTTGCAGACTGAGCAAAGTGGTCACCCAGTCTGCGTTTGGTCTCCCCAGTGTAGGGGAGACCACGTTGGGAGCAGTGAATGCAGTAGACCAAACTGAAGGAGGTGCAAGTGAAGCCCTGCTTCACCTGGAAGGAGTGTTTGGGGCCTTGGACGGTGAGGAGGGAGGAGGTAAAGGGGCAGGCGTTACACCTCCTGCGATTGCATGGGAAGGTGCCGTGGGAAGGGGATGAGGTGTTGAGGCGGGGTGGGGTGGGGGGGGCGGTGACTGAGCAGGGGACCAGGGTGTCCGGGAGGGAACGGTCCCTCTGGAATGCTGACAGGAGAGGGGAATTGTGCGTTTGGTGGTGGCATCAGGCTGGAGTCGGTGGAAAAGGCAGAGGATGGTCCTTTGAATACGGAGGCTGGTGCCATGGGAAGTGAGGGCGAGGGAAGACCAAATGTGGCTCTGGGAGCGAGGGGAAGGGGTGAGGGCAGGGGTGCGGGAAATGGGATGAACAGGGTCGGGGTGGGGTGGGGAATTCCTGAGGAAAAAGGAAGACATATCAGAAGTACTGGCGGGGAAGGTTACATCATCAGAACAGATGCAACAGAGAAACTGGGAGAATAGAAGTGTAGTCAAAAGTAGTTGTGCGAGTCTTTGGGTTTGTATTGAACATTAATAGATAGCCTATCTCCAATAACGGAGACACAGAAACTGAAGAAGGGAAGAGAAGAGTCAGAGATGGATCAGGTGAAGAAACGAGAAGGGTGGAAACTGGAAACAAAGTCATTGGAATTTTCCAGCTCGGGGTGAGAGCAGGAAGCAGGACCGATACAGTCACCAATGTACCAGAAAAAGGGAGCCTGCGTAGGACTGGAATAATTAGTGTTCCACATATCACACAAAAAAAGACAGGCAGAGCTAGGAGCCATATGGGTACCCATTGCAACACCTTTTATTTGGAGGAGGTGAGTGGGGTTGAAGGAGAAGTTGTTCAGAAAGAGAACAAGCTTACTCAGGTGGAGGGTGGTGTTGGATGCGAACTGGTTGGCCTTCCGTTTGAGGAAGAAGCAGAGAACTCTGAGAACATCCTGGTGGGCGATGGACGTGTAGAGGGATTAGATATCTGTATTGAAGAATAAATGGTTAGGGCCAGGAAACTAGAAACTGTTAAAAGTGATGTACGGATTGGAAGGGACATCAATGTAGGTAGGAAGAGACAGGACAAGGGGAGAAAAAGTGGAATAAAAACACAAAGTGCTGGAAAAACTCAGCAGGTCTGACAGAATCTGCAGAGAGGAAGACAGAGTTAACGTTTCGAGTCCGTCTGACTCTTCTTCAGAGCTAAAGGGGAGTAGAAACGTGGTGAAATATAAACTGTTTAAGGGGGGGTGGGACAGGTGAAGCTGGATAGAAGGCCAGTGATAGGTGGGGGCAAAGGAGAGATTGCAAAAGATGTCATAGACAGAAGGTCGAAGGGGTGTTGATGGTGGGTGATACTGGCTAAAGGAGGTGCTAATGGTGACATTAAGAGTAGAAAGCAGAAAATTAGGGGGAACTTTTTCACTCAGAGAGTGGTGAGAGTGTGGAACGAGCTACCATCGGACGTGGTAAATGCGGGCTCACTCTTAAGTTTTAAGAATAAATTAGATAGATACATGGATGGGAGAGGTCTGGAGGGTTATGGACTGGGTGCAGGTCAATGGGACTAGCGGAATAATATTTCGGCACAGACTAGAAGGGCCGAATGGCCTATTTTCTGTGCTGTAGCGTTATATGGTTCTAAAGTAATAATAGCCGGAGCAGGGTAAGCACTCTAGAAAGTGACAGGTGGCCCTAGTGGGGGGTGGGGTGGGGGGAAGGGACGATGGTTAGAAAAAAGATCGAAAATAGGCTAAAAGATGGGGATAAAACAAAGAATGGAAATGGAAATAAATTTTGAAAATAATGAAAATAAGTGGGAAAAAAATTGAATTAAAAAAAATAAAAATGAATATTTGAAAAAAAGGGGATCGGAAAAGGGCGTGGGGATGGAGGAGAGAGTTCACGATCTGAAGTTGTTGAACTCAGTGTCAAGTCCGGAAGGCTGTAAAGTGCCTAGTCGGAAGATGAGGTGCTGTTCCTTCAGTTTGCGTTGAGCTTCACTGGAACAATGCAGCAAGCCAAGGACAGACATGTGGGCATGAGAGCAGGGTGGAGTGTTAAAATGGCAAGCGACAGGGAGGTCTGGGTCATGCTTGCGGACAGACCGAAGGTGTTCCGCAAAGCGGTCACCCAGTCTGCGTTTGGTCTCTCCGACGTAGAGGAGACTCCGAAGAATGGTCACAAGGACTCAAAACGTTAACTCTGTCTCTCTCTCTCTCCACAAAGGCTGTCAGACCATCTGAGGGTTTTTCCAGTGTTGTCTGTGTTTGTTTCAGATTCCCAGCATCTGCAGTATTTTGCTTTTACCTCAGTGTCCCAGAAACCTTGTTAACTGATGGTTTGATAGATTGGGAGCTTACCAGGATCCAGTTTGATGACCTTGACAGCTGATAGTTCACTAGTCTCTGTGTTACGAGCCTAGAGAAGAGAGGAGATGACAGTGAAAATGAGAAGCTCTCTCCTTCAGCCCTGCTGCGCAGAGCAAAAAAAGTAGATCAAAGCTCAGAACAGACTCATTCATCTCACAGCCTAGCGTTCCCAAAATAGCCCAGCAGATGGGGTTAGGAACCACACTGCAGGCACCTTGAACATTGCAGAGAGTAACAGAAAGAATACTGCAACATCCATGGGCGACTTGTACATAGAGAGATCTCACTGATAACAACCAGCAGACAGTTCATCTGTTTCTAGTGATATTGGTTGGGGAATAAATATTGGCCCGGCGTGGGATCTTTTACACTCACCCGAGAGGGCAGACGGGGTCTCAGTTTAATGTCTCATCCTGAAAGACTGCACCTCCGACAGTGCGGCGCTCCCTCAGCACTGACCCTCCGACAGTGCGGCGCTCCCTCAGCACTGACCCTCCGACAGTGCGGCGCTCCCACAGTACTGACCCTCCGACAGCGCGGCGCTCCCTCAGCACTGACCCTCCGACAGCGCGGCGCTCCCTCAGCACTGACCCTCCGACAGCGCGGCGCTCCCTCAGCACTGACCCTCCGACAGTGCGGCGCTCCCTCAGCACTGACCCTCCGACAGTGCGGCGCTCCCTCAGCACTGACCCTCCGACAGTGCGGCGCTCCCTCAGCACTGACCCTCCGACAGTGCGGCGCTCCCTCAGCACTGACCCTCCCCTGAAGCGCCTTGGGATGTTAAAGGCGCCATATAAATGCAAGCTTTCACTGATGAGGGGTTTGCCAACCTTTTAGCACGCTGTCTCCGATATATTTTACAGCAGATAAATGAGAGGCTTTGAAGAGGAGTGAATTTGATTTGAATGGCTCCTGGTCTGCCTCCCAGGGTTGTACTTGCTTGCAGTATGCGTAATGCAGCTGGATCTGGCAACAGAGTTCTCCAGGCAACACTGATGTTGGTAACCCTCGCAGTGGTGCGCTGGCAACTGACAGTAACAGGAAGATGCTGAGCACTGTTGCACAAGCGAGTTGGCAGTGATGACAAAGGCTGTGCTTAGGCCATAATATGTCACTGACAGGAAAGGCTTGGGTTATCGCTGTCTTACACACTCGAGGCTCAGTGCAGAACTACAAATACAGTCAAGTCCAACATCACTCCCACGCCTCCCTGCACTTCCACAGCGGAGAGGCTTCAGATAGAGACAGGGTCAAAACGCAGGTCAAATACACACTCGTGTCCAAGGAAGGGGAGGGGATTGAGACTGATGAATCCCTTCGATTTAGCATCAAGGCATCACCTCCCTCCCCAAAAAGTGTTGCTTAATCGTGTGGTGGTAAATAACTCGCGGTTACTGCAATCCCATGTATGAAAATCAGATATCTGGGTCATTGTCACATTACTGTTTGTGGAATCTTGCTGTGCACAATTTGGCTGTTCCATTTCCTACAACAGTGACCACACTTCAAAATAAATAAATGTCCTTCCTCATCTGTGAAACGCTTCGGGACGTCCTGAGGTAATGCTGTACCTGTCCTGGGAGTGTTTGATGGGGACAGTGTAGAGGGAGCTTTACTCTGTATCTAACCCTGTGCTGTACCTGTCCTGGAAGTGTTTGATGGGGACAGTGTAGAGGGAGCTTTACTCTGTATCTAACCCTGTGCTGTACCTGTCCTGGGAGTGTTTGATGGGGACAGTGTAGAGGGAGCTTCACTCTGTATCTAACCCCGTGCTGTACCTGTCCTGGGAGTGTTTGATGGGGACGGTGTAGAGGGAGCTTTACTCTGTATCTAACCCCATGCTGTCCCTGTCCTGGGAGTGTTTGATGGGGACAATGTAGAGGGAGCTTTACTCTGTATCTAACCCCGTGCTGTACCTGTCCTGAGAGTGTTTGATGGGGACAGTGTAGAGGGAGCTTTACTCTGTATCTAACCCCGTGCTGTACCTGTCCTGGTAGTGTTTGATGGGGACCATGTAGAGGGAGCTTTACTCTGTATCTAACCCTGTGCTGTACCTGTCCTGGGAGAGTTTGATGGGGATAGTGTAGAGGGAGCTTTACTCTGTATCTAACCCCGTGCTGTACCTGTCCTGGGAGTGCTTGATGGGGACGGTGTAAAGGGAGCTTTACTCTGTATCTAACCCCGTGCTGTACCTGTCCTGGGAGTGTTTGATGGGGACAGTGTAGAGGGAGCTTTACTCTGTATCTAACCCCGTGCTGTACCTGTCCTGGGAGTGTTTGATGGGGACAGTGTAGAGGGAGCTTTACTCTGTATCTAACCCCGTGCTGTACCTGTCCTGGGAGTGTTTGATGGGGACAGTGTAGAGGGAGCTTTACTCTGTATCTAACCCCGTGCTGTACCTGTTCTGGGAGTGTTTGATGGGGACAGCGTAGAGGGAGATTTACTCTGTATCTAACCCCGTGCTATACCTGCCCTGCGAGTGTTTGATGGGGACAGTGTAGAGGGAGCTTTACTCTGTATCTAACCCCGTGCTGTACCTGTCCTGGGAGTGTTTGATGGGGACGGTGTAGAGGAAGCTTTACTCTGTATCTAACCCCGTGCTGTACCTGCCCTGGGAGTGTTTGATGGAGACAGTGTAGAGGGAGCTTTACTCTGTATCTAACCCCGTGCTGTACCTGTCCTGGGAGTGTTTGATGGAGAAGGTGTAGAGGGAGCTTTACTCAGTATCTAACCCCGTGCTGTACCTGTCCTGGGAGTGTTTGATGGAGAAGGTGTAGAGGGAGCTTTACTCAGTATCTAACCCCGTGCCAAGGAGCGTGTTATGTTCTCGTGCTGATTTCCTGTATCTGAGCGTGTGAGGTGATGAGACAGGGTTTCACACGGTCGGAACCTTAGAATCTGGGGAGGGTGGAGCCCATGCAGAGATGAGCTGCTTCCTTTGCCACCTCTGTGACTGGTTTCCTGTGATGTTCAAACCCAGCAGAACAGGGCACAGTTCACACAGTTTGCGCTGTCCCCAAACCCGTGCACATCGCAAGCAGTGCTTGTTTATTTAAAGGCCACCCATATACTTCACATACCTCACATTTGTAAGCTTGTGATGAAGCCTGCCCCCATGTGCACATGATCCCATAAACAGCACCCAAAGAATTCCAAGACCCGGCTTCGGTTTTGGAGACAGACTTCTGCAGTCTGACCACAATCTGTGGAAATAAGTTATTCTTTTGACCTCCCCTTCTCAAGAATCTGACAGGAGGCCATTCGGTCCATCTTGCCTGTGTTGGCTCTTTGAAAGATCTATCCAATTAGTCCCACTCCCCCTCCCCGCTCTCTCTCTCCCCCACAGTGCTGCAAATTTCTCCTTTTCGAGTATTTATCTCATTCCCCCCCTTTTGAAAGTTCCTATTGAATCTGCTTCCACCGCCCTTTCTGGCAGCGCCTTCCAGATCACAACAACTCGCTGTGTAAAAAAAACATTCTCCTCATCTCCCCCTCTGGCTCTTTTCCCGATTCTCTTCCATCTCCCACCAAGCAGAAATATCCAGCATTCTGTCTCAGCCCAGCGCACTTGTTAGATTTTCTCTCATCTCTCTTTCGCAGTAACCGTTGTTCTCTCTTTCTCTCCCCTTCCTCTTTCTAGTCCAGTGAATCTACAGCGACCATATCCACAAGGTGTTACGTGCTGCTGATGGTGGGGTGTTCAAAACTCATCCAAAACACTCCATCGGTGACCAAGATACTCATTCAACATCACCGAACGCTTTTCCGCTATCACTGTGATATCCATGGTTCAGCGGGTGGCTCTTCCCTCTCTCGTCTGAGTCTGAGATTTGTGGGTTCATGTCTCTACCACAGAGATATCAGCACATAATCCAAGCTGATAGTCCCAATGCCTGCGCTGAGGGAGCGCCGCACTGTCGGAGGGTCAGCGCTGAGGGAGCGCCGCGCTGTCGGAGGGTCAGCGCTGAGGTAGCGCCGCGCTGTCGGAGGGTCAGCGCTGAGGTAGCGCCGCGCTGTCGGAGGGTCAGCGCTGAGGGAGCGCCGCGCTGTCGGAGGGTCAGCGCTGAGGGAGCGCCGCGCTGTCGGAGGGTCAGCGCTGAGGGAGCGCCGCGCTGTCGGAGGGTCAGCGCTGAGGGAGCGCCGCGCTGTCGGAGGGTCAGCGCTGAGGGAGCGCCGCGCTGTCGGAGGGTCAGCGCTGAGGGAGCGCCGCGCTGTCGGAGGGTCAGCGCTGAGGGAGCGCCGCGCTGTCGGAGGGTCAGCGCTGAGGGAGCGCCGCGCTGTCGGAGGGTCAGCGCTGAGGGAGCGCCGCGCTGTCGGAGGGTCAGCGCTGAGGGAGCGCCACGCTGTCGGAGGGTCAGCACTGAGGGAGCGCCGCGCTGTCGGAGGGTCAGCGCTGAGGGAGCGCCGCGCTGTCGGAGGGTCAGCGCTGAGGGAGCGCCGGGCTGTCGGAGGGTCAGCGCTGAGGGAGCGCCGCCCTGTCGGAGGGTCAGCGCTGAGGGAGCGCCGCACTGTCGGAGGGTCAGCGCTGAGGGAGAGCCGCACTGTCGGAGGGTCAGCGCTGAGGGAGAGCCGCACTGTCAGAGGTGCCGTCTTTAAGGATGAGACATTAAACCAAGGCCCCGTCTGCCCTCTCGGGTGGGTGTAAAAGATCCCACGGCCACTATTGGGAGAACAGCAGGGAGGAGTTCTCGCAAGTGTCCTGGGGCCAATATTTACCCCTCAACCTACATCACTAAAAACAGATGATCTGGGTCATTATCACATTGCTGTTTGTGGGAGCTTGCTGTGCGTAAATGGGCTGCTGAGTTTCCTACATCACAACAGGGACCACACTTCAAAAAAAAAAGCCCTTCATTGTGTGTGAAACACTCTGGGACGTCCCGAGGGGGTGACAGGAGCCCCTCTATCCAAGATGCTCCTTCAAACTTACCCCTCCCTGAGCTTTGGGTTCCGTCTCCTTACCGTGTCCTCTGGATAAGGGCAGCAGTGATTTGGCTGAGCTGGAGTTTACAGAGGCTGCAATAGGGGAGGACGGCCGGGAGCAGAGAGAGAGTTGATGGTCAGCTTGAGTTTACACTGACTGAGCTTCCAGCTCAAGTGAAACTTTAACTTCCAGACAGAATGGAACAGTGGAATTCCCCCAGGGAGACAGTCCACGTGAACCTTCCAACTCCATCCGACAGGGATACTGTGAATTACTCTCCAAGTTCTGAGTAGATTGAAACACATCGGAAACAATCACAGAGAAGGTGATTGTTACACGTCCCACAAGTCTGAGAACGTGTGTTAACAACCTGCATTTAACTAGCACCTTGAACACAGAGCAACATTCCCCAGGTGCTTCATAGGAACATAAATCAGGCAGGAATCTGACCCGAGCCACTTGCGGAGTTATTAGGGACTGAAAGGAACAGTAGCAATTCCTGCTGTTTAGTTTCACTCGGCAAGAATTCTGTTAAACTGCAAAACCTCGGACTGTCCCCATCAAACACTCTCAGGGCAGGTACAGCACGGGGTTAGATACAGAGTAAAGCTCCCTCTACACTGTCCCCATCAAACACTCCCAGGACAGGTACAGCACAGGGTTAGATACAGAGTAAAGCTCCCTCTACACCGTCCCCATCAAACACTCCCAGGACAGGTACAGCACAGGGTTAGATACAGAGTAAAGCTCCCTCTACACTGTCCCCATCAAACACTCCCAGGACAGGTACAGCACGGGGTTAGATACAGAGTAAATCTCCCTCTACACCGTCCCCATCAAACACTCCCAGGACAGGTACAGCACGGGGTTAGATACAGAGTAAAACTCCCTCCACACCGTCCCCATCAAACACTCCCAGGACAGGTACAGCACGGGGTTAGATACACAGTAAAGCTCCCTCTACACCGTCCCCATCAAACACTCCCAGGACAGGTACAGCACGGGGTTAGACGCAGAGTAAAGCTCACTCTACACCGTCCCCATCAAACACTCCCAGGACAGGTACAGCACGGGGTTAGACGCAGAGTAAAGCTCCCTCTACACTGTCCCCATCAAACACTCCCAGGACAGGTACAGCACGGGGTTAGATACAGAGTAAAGCTCCCTCTACACTGTCCCCATCAAACACTCCCAGGACAGGTACAGCACGGGGTTAGATACAGAGTAAAGCTCCCTCTACACTGTCCCCATCAAACACTCCCAGGACAGGTACAGCACGGGGTTAGATACAGAGTAAAGGGTGTTGGGATAAAAATATCTCCTGTTTTCCACGTATAATTGAGAACTGTGACTGGGCCGCTCATGGTCCTAATTGTTTTCCAATCCTGTGGGTACACTGCCCTTTTAAGTTCCATCGGGCTGCTCTGTAGTTAACAGTGGAACGTTAGGCTCGCAGGTTACAGGAAAACCACATGTGTAACTGAACTTGTTACTTCCTCTACCAGCTGTCACTATGAACATGTTACTGAATCTTCAGCTCCACCCGTCTACAAGGCTATGCCTACCGGGGCCCTTGCCACGCTCTCTGCTCAGGCTGGAATTCGGCCCCTCCTCTGTGGTGCTTTGATAGACCGTCACTGTAACAAAGATGACCTTGGCCACCTCACTGGACTGGGCCGCTCCTCACCAAGCGAGCGCTGACACTGGGCGGCGGCGAGATATTCGACCGTGCGGGTTCGCGCTGCCAAGACCAGCCCTGCCTGTCTGCGGCAAGGCACACGCCTCCCAGCAGCAGGGGTGGGGGCCAGCCCTCTGCGAAGGGCCCTGGCGGAAGGTTCTGGACACCCCGAGTACTCCAAAACACAGGGGTGGTGCGTGTTTGGAGGGCTATTTAAACGGGGCATCGTGGCCATGACAAAAACCCACCCCCATAGTTCCTCAGGCAACGGACACATGAAAGATCCCAAGTCAGGCCATAGTACAGGACCCTGCACACGCCCCCCTGCCTACTCTGCTCAACATTGTTGTGTTAAACTTCCAGGAAGGTAGGCCGAGGAAGGTTCTTGGCAAGGCCAGTCCCAACACAACACAAGCAAATGGTGCAAAGCTGCTACCCCACCCCCCTACCCCCAACGAGCCAGCGGATAGTACCCCAGGCTGCGGCTAGTGCTAAAACTGGCCTCAGTGCCGTGGGCTTGGGTTAGTCGTGGGGAAGAAGGAGTGAGGGAGGAAAAAAAAAGTCTGGGTCCCCGCTCCACTGGTGTGACCGCTGCTAATGCGCTGGTGGAAGTGGGACGGGGTGGGGGGGAGGGCGGGGGGAGATCTGGCTGGTTTAAGGTGCCCCCTCCTTTTCGAATACAGTGAATAACTGGCCACTTGGTCAAGGGGAGAGATCGTCACCGGTGGCGGGAGCCAGCGTCTTCAGGAGAGGAGGGGTTCAGGTTGTGTGGGGGGTGGGGGGCGGGTGGTGGTAGGAGAGCAGCAATCCTCCCCACGCGAGTGCGGACAAACCCTCTCTCACGGTCTGGGCTCTTGGTGCAGTTTGTCCAGTGTCCTTCACTCTCCGGCAGAGAGAGTAGCCCCTGCTGCCCAATAACTTCACAAGGAGTAAGGAAGGAAAACCACAACAGTGGCTACATCTTTGATATATTTTACACGCTGATGTGCATGATAGTATAAAATTTAGCTCAACTGCCTGTAACGGTGAAGGGGAACCGATGCTTTCAGTTTTACTAAAGTATCACTGACTACATGACTGAAATCTTGACATCGCTATCGCCTCCTCACTCCACTATCCCAACGCTCTCCTGGCGACTCTCCCACACTCGACTCTCCGTAAACTTCAGCTCATCCAAAACTCTGCTGCCCCCGTGTCCGAACTCGCACCGAGTACCCTTCACCCATCACCCCCTGTGCTCACACTGACCCACACTGGCTCCCGGTCCAGAAAACACCAATTTAAAAATCCTTACCCATGTTTTCAAACACTTCCTCGCTTACCCCACCCTCATCTCTGTAACGTCCTCCAGTCCCTATACCCCTCCCTATCTCTGTAACCTCCTCCATCCCCTACACCCCTATCTCTGTAACCTCCTCCAGTCCCTACACCCCTCCCTATCTCTGTAACCTCCTCCATCCCCTACAACCCTCCCTATCTCTGTAACCTCCTCCAGTCCCTACACCCCTCCCTATCTCTGTAACCTCCTCCATCCCCTACAACCCTCCCTATCTCTGTAACCTCCTCCAGTCCCTACACCCCTCCCTATCTCTGTAACCTCCTCCATCCCCTACAACCCTCCCTATCTCTGTGACCTCCTCCATCCCCTACAATCCCAAGGTTTCTGTGCTCCTCCAATTCCGGCCTCTTAAGCATCCCCCGATTCCCATCGCTCCACCATTGGCGGCCGTGCCTTCAGCTGCCTGGGGCCCTAAGCTCTGGAATTCCCTCACTAAACCTCTCCGCCTCTCTCTCCCCTCCTTTAAGACACTACTTAAAACTGATCTCTTTGACCGAGCTTTTGGACACCTGTCCCTAATCTCTCATCGGCCTCTTGTAAAACAGCTTGGGACGTCATTTCCATGTTCAGTCCTTGGGAACATCAGTAATTACCATGGGGAAACAGACAGTCAACATGTGTGAATGTTAATCTCTTTATCTGGTTCCCCTGTCTCTTCCCAGGATGCTAACGGACTCTGGATGGAGAGTAAAGTCTTTACAGTTGCCTTCCCTCAGTAGCGACCCTCCGACAGTGCGGCGCTCCCTCAGTAATGACCCTCTGACAGTGCGGCGCTCCCTCAGCACTGACCCTCCGACAGTGCGGCACTCCCTCAGCACTGACCCTCCGACAGTGCGGCGCTCCCTCAGCACTGACCCTCCGACAGTGCGGCGCTCCCTCAGCACTGACCCTCCGACAGTGCGGTGCTCCCTCAGCACTGATCGTTGGACAGCATGGCCCTCCCTCAGCACCGACCCTCTGGCAAAGCGGCGCTCCCTCAGTATTGACCCTCCGACAATTCAGTGCTCCCTCAGCACTGACCCTTGGACAGTACTGACCCTCTGACAGTACGGTGCCCCCTCAGCATTGACCCTCCCTCAGCACTGACCCTCCGACAGTGCGGCGCTCCCTCAGCACTGACCCTCCAACAGTGCGGCGCTCCCTCAGCACTGACCCTCCGACAGTGCGGCGCTCCCTCAGCACTGACCCTCCGACAGTGCGGCACTCCCTCAGTACTGACCCTCCGACAGTGCGGCGCTCCCTCAGCACTGACCCTCCGACAGTGCGGTGCTCCCTCAGTACTGACTCTCCGACAGTACTAACACCTAGGGAGAGTCAGTCTGGGTGATAGAGTGTAATTCTCTGCAGTAGGGGCTCAAACCCACTGTCTCGGGTTGGATCGTGGGCTACCTACTGATCCACACCTAAAACCAATACCTCACGCACTTGCACAAAAAAAAATGATTGAAAGCTAGCAGTTTCTAAAAGTGAATGCTTGGAAGAGAGTGGTTGAATCTTGTTGATTTGAAAAGTTCAATGTTACTGGGTAAACAGGAGGTAAGATCGGTATCAGTAGAAAAGGAACAGCAGTGAGGTAGAAAACGGAAATGAGAGAGAGAGAGAGAGCGAATGCAGAGAGGGGGAGAGAGAGAGAGAAAGACAGACAGAGACAGAGAGGTTACGACTTCTCCTTTTCTTCGAGGTTTGCATTTTTAACAAAAACCGCACCTTAAACACATCACCATACGTCCCACTCCCGATTCGCTGGATCAACTCAAACTCATCCATGGGGTTTTTGTCAGAGATGACCAGCTCCATCTCGGGCACGTCATAAAACACACTGTTCATCATCGTCGGCAGATCTGTCCCTGCAGCCCACTCCAGCAAAATCTCTCTCTCGCCCGCCTGCTCTCTCGACCCTGCCGACACCAGTTGCAGGCTCCTTCTGAGCGGCTCTTAAGACATTGTGCTTGCGATATCTCTCCTCACATCGACTCACTTTTCCTGTTCCTGTCATGCGCAGATATGCAGCCAGTGACAAGGTAGCCTTATCGTTCTCGGTCTCTCCGACAAAGCGTGACACCTCCAGGCTGAACTCCTTTGACACTATCAACATCCTGGGGGCTACCATTGACCAGAAACCGAACTGGACCCAACCACAGAAATACTGTGGCTACAAGAGCAGGTCAGAGGCTGGGAATCCTGTGGTGAGTAACTCACCTCCTGACTCCCCAAAGCCTGTCCACCAACTACAAGGCACAAGTCAGGAGTGTGATGGAATACTCTCCACTTGCCTGGATGAGTGCAGCTCCCACAACACTCAAGAAGCTCAACACCGTCCAGGACAAAGCAGCCCCGCTTGACTGGCACCCCATCCACAAACATTCACTCCCTCCACCACCGACGCACAGTAGCAGCAGTGTGTGTACCATCTACAAGATGCACTGCAGCAACTCACCAAGGTTCCTTAGACAGCACCTTCCAAACCCACGATCATTAGCACCTAGAAGGACAAGGGCAGAAGATAGATGGGAACACCACCACCTGCAAGTTCCCCTTCAAGTCACTCACCATCCTGACTTGGAAATATATCGGCCGTTCCTTCACTGTCACTGGGTCAAAATCCTGGAACTCCCTCCCTAACAGCACTGTGGGTGTACCTACACCACAGGGACTGCAGCGGCTCAAGAAGGCAGCTCACCGCCACCTTCTCAAGGGGCAACTAGGGATGGGCAATAAATGCTGGGCCCAGCCAGCGAAGCCCACATCCTGTGAAAGAAATAACTGTTAAAAAAAAAAACAGCAAAGCAGTTGATTTCAAACCATCTCTGCAAAACAGAATTACAGTTGGGACTCGCATCTCTCCAGCTCCTTTCACCTCCACAGGACGTTCCGAAGTGCTTCACAGACAATGAAGGACTCTTTTTTTTTGAAGTGTAGACCCCCTTGTATTGCAGGAAACGTGGCAGCCATTTTCCGCATAGTATGATGCCACAGTCAAAAAATAATTTTAAATGAGGGTTCCCCCCCCCACCAAGCAATGGTACACCATAGACTTTACCTGCATTGAAAAGTCCCACAGTGCGTTTCGAATGATTAGCTCTGTAGGCCTACACAGCAGCAATTCTGTGCACAGCAAGATCCCAGTTCATTAAGATTTTTCTTCCGGGATAAATATTGACCCCCCCAGGACGATGAGAGAGCGGAGGGGGGGGGGAGATACTGAACCGGGACACACAGTCTTTGCAGCAGAACAGATGGAGATTTAAAACTCAAGACTCTTTTTTTTAAAAAAAAGGAATATTTGTATTTTACACAATGATATTCACAAACTCAGGGGAAAGCTACAAAGTTCAAATCAGGTCCTACCAGACTCGACTGACTAACTTTCCATTACTAAAGGCTCAGATATTCCAACTCCGCACAGGTGACAGTCCGATTTTCACCGCGTTCACTAATTCCTCTGCTATCAGTTTGAAGGTTTAGTCCACTTGCTGTTTGGTTGCTTGGTGACAGGGCGGCAGTGAGCTGGAGGCCGTACAGACGGTGGCTGGATGGGGGGTGACTCTCACCCAGTCCTAAACTGTCCCAACTGAAAGGCAGAAGTTATTAAACCTGCCCACGAGCCCCAGGGCAATCTGACTGTCCCCAGTCAGCAGCAGCAGCAGCAGCAGGTGAGACTGGCTCACACCTCTCCACGTCTCTCCCGCAGCTCCCTTCCCCCCCTCTCCCCTTCCCTCAGCCCCCTTCCCCCTCCCCTCAGCCTCCTTCCCCCTCTCCCTCAGCCTCAGCGTCCTCCTCCCAGTCTCCCCCCTCTCTCTCTAGAGGGACTTGCGTTGCCTCTTCATGAAGGACAAGGTGTAGTCACTGGCTGAACTCAGTTTCTGTTTCTTCATCTGGACCTGGGACTGTGCAGTCAGCTGCAATTTGATGGCACTGGAGTTGATCTTTAAGGCAGTCAGCAGCTCCTTCATACCTTTCATCTTCTCACTGTGGAAGGTGACACAGGCAGCTCCCGGAGAGGGGGTGGGCACAGGGGGTGCTGGGGCTGGGGTTGGGGCTGGGGCCGGGGCTGGCGTGGCCGCCGTCCTCTGGCTAGGGGCCGATCGCCGTCGCTCCACCACCTTCTCGGCCAGGAATTTCTTGGCGGGAGGAGGCTCCTCAGCCTTGGACTCGCGGCGTGGACCACGCCGACGGGCATCCCGGGAATCGTCACTGTGCTGGTCGTCATCCTCATTGCTCTCCGTGTCCTTCACGATGATTGTCACTTTGTGACGGACCTAGAGCAGACACAAAAGCTATTACTCCACAGCAGCGGCCTACTCGCCCTCTCTCCCTCGCGCCCTCTCTCCCTCGCGCCCTCTCTCCCTCGCGCCCTCTCTCCCTCGCGCCCTCTCTCCCTCGCGCCCTCTCTCCCTCGCGCCCTCTCTCCCTCGCGATGGGGAACAATGGAGCTATAGGATGAAAAGCAAATACCTGTCCGTCGAATTTGCTGATGGACTGCACGAGGAAGGTGGCCCAGCCCACGTGAAGGACGGGTGTGGAGCTGCCCTCCTCCCACTTACAGATCCCATCGTAGAACCTCAGCAGCTGAGCAAAGCTCTCAGGGTCCTGCAGGGCAGTGCTGGGAGTGGGCTGTCCTTGGGGACCCTGGGGTGGAAACAGAAAGGAATCGTTAACAAAAACATTTACAAACTCCCCTCGCACACACTAAAAACATCCCCGAGGCGCTTCACAGGATCGTCGGTCAGACAGAATCTGACCCCCCAGCCACGTACGGAGATATTGAGGGACAGGGGACCAAAAGCTCGGTCACGGAGGTCGGTTTGAAGGAGCGTCTTAAAGGCGGAGAGCAAGCGCAGGCCACACGCAAGTGCGGGGGCGGGGGATGGGGGAGTGAAAAACATGGATAGGAGCATTCGCAAGAGAGACAGAGACTTGAACAAGATCGGGAGACAGAGACACACGGGTAGAAGCTGAGGCAGAGAGCATTAACAGATAGGGGCTGCAGGAGAGAGGGAGAGACACACACAGAGACTGAGGGAGGGAGAAAGAGAAAGACTACCACAACACATTAAATCGAGGCAGCGAAGGAGCAAAGCTAAAGCTAAGAGCTTGAACAGGCACTCTTTAAAACTAGGCCTGGTCAGAAGAAGGTCAGGAAGAGGAAGTTTATTAACGGGTCACAGAGCTTTGGGAGCTGCTGTGGAGAACTGAGACACACTGAAACGTCGCAGACAAGCCTGCCTTCCACCTCTGGCAGTCAGCTCAAACTGCTCAACAGGACAGGCAATTCTCCGTAAAAAGCGCAACCGGTGTCGGGGAGAAGCCAGAAAAGTGACATGCCGCACAGCAAGACTCCACGGGAATACCTCAGTCCCACTGTCTCCGTCCCCGCGTTCCTCGGAGGCCTCCACCATGCTGGCCATCTCCTTGATGAGGTTGGGGATGATGTCGTTGGCAATGTCAAAGAACTCCTTGTAAATCTCCTCGTCCTCCCTGCAGTAATTGTAACTGGGGGTGGTGGTGGGGAGAAAGAGAGAAAACAGCATTCCAAGCTTGGTTACATTCACATTCACAGGCAGCAGCATTAAGACTATAAACTAGCGGGAGCACTGCCAAGGGAGCGGTCTTAAAGCACGAAGAAAAGACTGTGGGTTGCTGGGAATCCGAAATACCAACTGAAAATACTGGAAATACTCAGCAGGTCTGGCAGCATCTGTGGAGGGAGCAACAGAATGGAGGAGGGAACACCAAGGAACATCTCCAATAGTGCACAAGGCAGGAGAGATCAAATGACGAATGGGGTGACGGTGCAAGACAAAAGGGGATGGTAACGGATGGGTAAAGAAACAAAACATAGACCATATTTACAGGCTGGTAGTGAACCTTCTACGGCAGAGCAGGGCCAAATGGTTACATCTGGGTGTTGGTGCCTGTAAGTGTGTTTGTGGCTCAGTAATGATGTACTGAGGGCCGATGGAGAGCCTCCCATATAATAACCCCACTGGGAGGGTCGGCACCGAGGGGGCGCCGCACTCTCGGAGGGTCGGCACCGAGAGAACGCCGCACAGTTGGAGGGTTGGCGCCGAGGGAACGCCGCACTGTTGGAGGGTCGGCGCCGAGGGAACGCCGCACTGTTGGAGGGTCGGCGCCGAGGGAACGCCGCACTGTTGGAGGGACGGCGCCGAGGGAACGCCGCACTGTTGGAGGGACGGCGCAGAGGGAACGCCGCACTGTTGGAGGGACGGCGCCGAGGGAACGCCGCACTGTTGGAGGGTCGGCGCCGAGGGAACGCCGCACTGTTGGAGGGTCGGCGCCGAGGGAACGCCGCACTGTTGGAGGTGTCATCTTTGGCACGAGATCTTAAACTGAGGCACCGTCTGCCCTCAGGTGGGTGTGAAGAATCCCACGGACACTGTTGGAAGGGTTAGGGAGCTCTCCCGGAATGATCAGAACAGATCGAGAGGCATGTAGCTACTCCTGGATCACAGGCTGGGCACAGCGCAGAAATCCACTTGGCTCTTCATGTTTGCCCTGAATCTCCAAATAAGCAATTCACCTAGTGCCATTCCCCCCTCCGCCCCCCTTCTCCCTGTAATCCTGCACTTCCTTCCTTTTCAGATCACCATCCAAATCTCCCCTTACAAAGCTCAACTGAACCTGCCTCAACCACACTCTCGGGCAATGCATTCCAGACGCTAATCATGTGAAAACGTTTCTCCTCATGTCGTCATTGCTTCTTCTATCAAGTACCTTAAATATATGTTAAGAGAGGAGGTAGCAACTTACTCCTGAATGACGGTGGCTGCATCACCCCAGGAGGCCAGAGCCTCCTTGACGTTCTTATTACGACAGAAGTAGCTTGCCAGGTAGACGTAGGGGTAGACGTGTTCATTGTTGTAATACTCCTTCGCTGAAGAAATCCCCTGCATGGTGAGAATGAAGGTGAATAAATGAAACATCGAGACATCAGCGGAAATGGAAGTACTGAATTAACCCAGACACAGAAAAGAGTAAACATACAATTAACAGTCAGAGCTGTTTGATGGGGACGGCTTAGAGGGAGCTTTACTCTGTATCTAACCCCGTGCTGTACCTGTCCTGGGAGTGTTTGATGGGGACAGTGTAGAGGGAGCTTTACTCTGTATCTAATCCCGTGCTGTACCTGTCCTGGGAGCGTTTGATGGGGACAGTGTAGAGGGAGCTTTACTCTGTATCTAACCCCGTGCTGTACCTGTCCTGGGAGTGTTTGATGGGGGCAGTGTAGAGGGAGCTTTACTCTGTATCTAACCCCGTGTTGTACCTGTCCTGGGAGTGTTTGATGGGGACAGTGTAGAGGGAGCTTTACTCTGTATCTAACCCCGTGCTGTACCTGTCCTGGGAGCGTTTGATGGGGACAGTGTAGAGGGAGCTTTACTTTGTATCTAACCCCGTGCTGTACCTGTCCTGGGAGTGTTTGATGGGGACTGTGTAGAGGGAGCTTTACTCTGTATCTAACCCCGTGCTGTACCTGTCCTGGGAGTGTTTGATGGGGACAGTGTAGAGGGAGCTTTACTCTGTATCTATCCCCGTGCTGTACCTGCCCTGGGAGTGTTTGATGGGGACGGTGTAGAGGGAGCTTTACTCTGTATCTAACCCCGTGCTGTACCTGTCCTGGGAGTGTTTGATGGGGATGGTGTAGAGGGAGCTTTACTCTGTATCTAACCCCGTGCTGTACCTGTCCTGGGAGTGTTTGATGGGAACAGTGTAGAGGGAGCTTTACTCTGTATCTAAACCCGTGCTGTACCTGTCCTGGGAGTGTTTGATGAGGACAGTGTAGAGAGAGCTTTACTCTATATCTAACCCTGTGCTGGGAGTGTTTGATGGGGACAGTGTAGAGGGAGCTTTACTCTGTATCTAACCCCGTGCTGTACCTGTCCTGGGAGTGTTTGATGGGGACAGTGTAGAGGGAGCTTTACTCTGTATCTAACCCCGTGCTGTACCTGTCCTGGGAGTGTTTGATGGGGACAGTGTAGAGGGAGCTTTACTCTGTATCTAACCCCGTGCTGGACCTGCCCTGGGAGTGTTTGATGGGGACAGTGTAGAGGGAGCTTTACTCTGTATCTAACCCCGTGCTGTGTCTGGTCCACAAGTATCAGTCCGATGCAGTCAATTAAAACAGTTTGTGATTAATAAACCATGCAGTGAACCTGGTGATAAAGCGTCAGCGGATCTGGTCTCCCTGGCATTGGTTCCAACTCCTCCAAGTCTGCCAGATTCCCCAGTGCCATCGGATACCTGCCAGGCACAAAGCAAAACGACTCAGACATCACCAGCTCACTCAGAATGAACCCCGGTGTGGTACGGAACAATGTGACCAGAACGTGTAGCTGGGATCCCCGGGGAGAATGAGAAGTGTTCTCGCCATGACCTAGCTAACATTCCCCCTTCAAGCACTGCCACCTACTAACTGCGCTGTGCTACAGAGGGACCTGGATGTCCTGGTACATGACTCACAAGAGGTTAGTATGCAGATGCAGCAAATCATTAGGAAGGTAAATGGAATGTTGGCGTTTATTGTAAGGGGGATGGAATGTAAAAGTAGGGAGGTCTTGCTACAACCATACAGGGCAAAAGTGGGACTACACCTGAAGTACTGTGTAGTTTTGGCTCCTTATTTAAGGAGAGGAGGTCTTGTGGAGCAGTGGGTAGCGACCCTACCTTCAGGTCAGAAACTCCAGGTTTGCGCCCCGCTTCAGGACTTGATGGCCATAGAAGGTGCGCTCAGAACGTGGCCAGGCAGGTTGATCATCAGCCTGTCAATCCTTCCAAAACGCCTGACGGCAGCTGAAAAGAGTGGGAGAGTTTCCTGGTCGGCCATACTGCAGGAGGCAATGGCAAAGCACTGCTGCACTTTGCCAAGCGTAACCATGGACCAATGCAATGGAAGTCCATGGTCACCAAGGCCCTTTTAGAGCAGGCTACCTGGAGGAGAAGGCGGATGGTTTAAGGAGGGATAGACTCGCACTGGAGGCCGTTCAGAGAAGGTTCACTTGGCTGATTCCTGGGATGAAGGGGGTTTGTCTGATGGGGAAAGGTTGAGCAGGTTGGGCCCTGTACCCATTGGAGTTTAGAAGAATGAGAGGTGATCTTATTGAAACATATCAGATCCTGAGGAGGGGGTTTTGACAGGGTGGAGGCTGAGAGGATGTTTCCCCCTCGTTGGGGAATCTAGAACGAGGGGGGTGGGAGGCTCAGTTTCAGAATGAGGGGTCTCCTATTGAAGACGGAGATGAGGAGGAATTTCTTCTCTCAGAGGGTGGTCAGTCAGTGGAATTCTCCCCCCTCCCAGAGAGCAGTGGAGGCCGGGCCACTGAATATATTCAAGGCCGAGTTAGACAGATATTTGATCGACAAAGGAGTCGAGGGTTATGGGGGGACAGACAGGAAAGTGGAGTTAAGGCCACAATCAGATCAGCCACGATCGTATTGAAGGCTCAAGGGGCTGAGTGTCCTACTCCTGCTCCTAATTCTAATTTGCTTAGTGGTTATTTGTGGGATCTCACTGTCTGTACAGCATCTTTGACCATCTCAGAACATCCAGTACAAAGCATTCCACTGTCAACAAAGTTCTTTACAAGTATTGCACTGTCAGAAACACAGCAGCCCATTTGTGCACACAGTGGGAAAGTGTCAAATTCTCTCCCACAAAAAGCACTCAATGCTGGCCCAATAGGATATCAGGAGCCTGAGGTGGATAGAGTTAAGGTACAGAACAGTCACTATCTCACTGAATGGTGGAACAGGCTGGAGGGGCTGAATTGCCTCCTCCTGTTCCTAATCAGCAGTGCGACAGTGATCATCAGGTCAAGGCTTTTATTTGTTGGGTGAGGGATAAATATTGGCCCCAGGACACCGGGGAGAACTCCCCCCTGCTCTTCCTCCAATAGTGGCCGTGGGATCTTTTACACCCACCCGAGAGGGCAGCTGGTTTAACTTCTCCAAAATAATAGGGCCCCATGTGGCAAAGCAGTTCGCCGTACAAGAGATATTTCTACGAAACCTCACAATTTGCTCCGATAAGACTAAGTCTCTCTCTCTCTCTCTCTACATATTCAACGTCCATTTACAGCCCTCACCTGAATCAAGCTAGCTGAGGGAACTCAAAGAAATGGAACAGTGACACTCACTTGCTCAGGTGCCCGAGATCGTACAGTAGCCACAGGAGGTGCTAAAGGGGAAGAAAAGGCATAGAAATTAATCTCAGGTACCGACCGGAATTCCTTCCCTAAACTTCTGTCTTTAAACTGTTTCTTTAACACTATCAGCTTCACCCAGGGAGTGGGGAGAATGTGGGACTCGCTCCCACAGGGAGTGGTCAAGGTGAGTAGTATAGACACCTTTAAGGGGGAAGCTGGATAAACACAAGAGGGAGAAAGGAATAGAAGGAAATGGTGATGGGGGGGGGGGGGGGGGGGGGGGGGGAGGAGATGGAGTGGGGGGGGGGGGGGGGGAGGCTCGTGTGGAGTAGAAATATCAGCCTGATTCCGTACTCCATATTCTACTTAATTCCAAATAAAACACCTTTGACCAAGCTTTAGGTCGCCTGTCCTAATACCTGCTAACGTGGCTTGGGGTCAGATCTCGTTTGATATGGCTCCAGTGGGACAGTTTTATTACGCATAAGGAGCTATATAAATGCGCACTGTTGTTGCAGGTATGTGGTTTTGCTTTCAACATTGCCCTCCCCTGCAGCGCCAGCTCTTGGCTTAGCCTAGGTGGTGAGCGTTCACAATCCAATCGACCGCGGGGCGCTTTGCGTCGGAGTGCGGTCAGGCAGCTAGGGGCTCACGTCGCCCGCCCCGCACTTTCATCGGCCGGACGCTCTGCCAGTTGTCCAGTTCGCCACCCACCAAGGTCCCGGGCTCTCACCTGCTGCAGCTGCAGGAGCTCCACGCTGTCGGTGTGGTGGTCAATCGATGGGTTGATGGCGCACACCATGAGCGCCACTTCCATTTTGCGGTCGCATTTCAGATAGGAGCCTTTCAGGTACAGCCAGCTCTGTGACAAAGCAGACAAAACCAAGGGGCTAACTGAGGGGAAATGTCACAGCTACAGGCAGAACAGAGGCACAGCTCAGGGCGGGTTTTTCGCGCACGCCCCCGCACACACAGCACGCGCGCGCACACACACAGCACGCGCGCACACACACACAGCACGCGCGCACACACACAGCACACGCGCACACACACAGCACACGCGCACACACACAGCACGCGCGCACACACACAGCACGCGCGCACACACACAGCACCCTCACCCTTTCGGCAATGCCTGCAGTCACGGTCTGTCCCCTCCTGTCCTCGTTGCCTTTGCCGTGCCAGGTCACCTCGGCCGTCTCCTCCCCATTTTCACCAAAGATCACCCAGGCATGATCCTCCGATAGCCCCAAGTGGACATCACGGAGTCCCAGGACCTGGCAGGCAGCCACCACTGCAAAGGCCACCCCCGAGCTATCCAGTTTAGTACCTGAGCGAAGGAAGACAGAGAGAGAGAGAGAGAGAGAGAGAGAGAGAGAGAGAAAACGGTAAGATGTAAAGCGAAGCCCTGTTTCAAACTGAGAATCCGAGATGTCATGAAGAGATATTAATGTCTATAATGTTATTGGAAACTATTTTAAATGGAGTCGTAGTGGGGTCTGTGTCTATGTGTCTGACCGTGTGTGTCTTAATTGGATTAAAGCCAGCTGGACTGGGTGCTTTGGTGGATCGTAGTTTGAGATGTTAATTGGGTGAACAGTAAGGATGATAGAAGGTAAAGTGTATATTTGCATTTGTTGAATAAAGCATTCAGGAGTGGGAGTAAAATCTTGCATTTGGCGGGAAGACGCCAAGCAACGTGTTTACATCACTAATAAAATTAGTGGGATGAAAATGTTATTGTTAGAAGGTGTGAAGTTAAAAGCCTAGTGATACCATGGAAAATTTACATTCAAAGGGGAAGCTAGGTATAAAGAGGGAAAGGGGATTGTGTGTAAGTCAGAGGCATTTAAGATCTAACCAGCCTGTAAGCCTACAACTGTGTCTGCAGAGGAACCAAACTGCAAGGAACCTCATCTTGAATTTGTTAAGTCAAATGTGCTTTGCCTGGTGTCTGTTTAAAGTCTATAGGTTATTGTTGTCTTGGTGAAGATTTACCTGGGAGAGATTGATTTGGGGATTTGTTTAAAAGTTATTATGGGAGTAATTTGTAGACATGTGTATGTGTTTACTTTGTTGTAAATTAATAAATGTTTAATTTAGTTTTATATTAAAAAAACCTCTTGAGGCTCAGTGGTCTTATTCCTGAATTTCAGAGCTGCATCTCAAACATACCAATTGAAAATTTGGGTTAAGACAGTTGTTTCAAGTTCCCCTCTGGGATTTAAACAACTCAGCCTTTACCAACTGCTGCGTCATAACAGAGATTAGTGGTTTAATTAGCAAAGTCAAACACAAACACTGTTTTATAACCAATATTCACAGGAAGAAGCTATGATGTTTGGTTGAGGGGTAAATATGGAGTCCAGGACACTCAGGAGAATTCACCCCTCTCCCGTTCTCCTTCCAAAATGGTGGAGGTGGGATCTTTTACGGGGTGGGGATGGCTAGGGGCCTCAGATTAACGCCTCCTCCAAAAGATGGCACTCAAGTGTGGGCCTGGCGTTAGTGCTTGAATGAGGCGACACCATGTTCTGAGGCAGAGGAGAGTGTGCTCACCCCCAGCCCATGGCGATATGGGGCATTAAGCAGCAAGACTAGATTAAATCGCGCGAGGCAGAGGGACTCACCAGTGATGAAGCTGAAGAGAGACTGGATGTGCGCCCTGTCCTTGAAGTACGAGCGGCTCAGGCTGTTCCAGATGACGTCGGATATCTTCTTCACCAGCTCCCGGCTAGAGTAACCACCCTTCAGAGGGTAGAGGGACCGGTCGACTGCCCCCCGGATCATGGTGGTGAATCTGGTGTGCAGGGCCCTGATCTGAAGGAGGTCCACACGGGGGAAGCAGGCTGCGGACTCTGAGCCGGCCTCCAACGGGGAGCCCTCAAAGCTGTAACCGGGCACATTGATGGGAACGACCCTGTTGACGGCCAGGAAGTGCTCGACAAAGCCCAGGACGAGGGACAGCAGGGTGAGGTCGGGCTCGTCCCTCCTCAGCTCGAACTCAAACAGTTTCACCACCTCGGCGATGCTGCAGATGGGGAAAAAGGCAGCCTGCGTGGACCTCAAACCCATCCTGCCTTTCCCAGGCGAGTCACCTACCACATAACACCAACAGTCAGGGCCAGGCAAATTTAAAAGCAGCAACATATCCCAGTAAGGAGAGAGTACATTAACACTGCAGCTCATCAAATGATGTGACTGTTGTTATTTTGGCAGTTAGTTAGCCTCCACATTGCTGAAAAGAGAGACACGTTTCTGAAGCTTCTCATTCTGCAGTCGTCAGCACCAGTGCGAGAGTGCCAAATTTCAAACAATCACAACCATTTATACTCCGGGAGGAAAGGATAAGTTGGCAGGTCGACTGATTGGCCAAGGCATTGCCCGCCAACCAATCACCACCGCTTGGGTGAGTGGGTGAGCACTGTATAATTCCACTGCACACTACTGGCAAATACTTAGCTGATTCCCAATGATGTTGCTCCAGGATAAAGTGATGGGGTCCACCATCTGTCAACGTGAGCAAAGATTAGGCTGCACAATTGGTGATTATTTAGCTGACCCCACCCCCCTCACCCCAGCATTGCTCCTGGATAAAGAATCTGGGACAACAATAGGTGAAAACGAGCAATGTAATATTCTGCTGCACACTAGGTGATTATTTAGCTAACCCCCTGCGACATTGCTCCTGGATAAAGAGTCTGGGACAATAAAAGGTGAAAACGAGCAATGTAATATTCTGCTGCACGCTACTGGTGATTATTTAGCTGACCCCCTGCAGCATTGCTCCTGGATAAAGAATCTGGGGCAACAATAGGTGAAAACGAGCAATGTAATATTCTGCGGCACGCTTCTGGTGATTATATAGCTGACCTCATGTGGCATTGCTCCTGGATAAAGAATCTGGGATAACAATAGGTGAAAACGAGCAATGTAATATTCTGCTGCACACTACTGATGATTATTTAGCTGACCCCCTGCAGCATTGCTCCTGGATAAAGAATCTAGGACAACAATAGGTGAAAACGAGCAATGTAATATTCTGCGGCACACTACTGGTGATTATTTAGCTGACCCCTGCAGCATTGCGCCTAGATAAAGAATCTGGGGCAACAATAGGTGAAAACGAGCAATGTAATATTCTGCGGCATGCTACTGGTGATTATTTAGCTGACCCCCTGCGGCATTGCTCCTGAATGAAGAGTCTGGGTCCAGAATAGATGAAAATAAGCAATGTAATATTCTGCGGCACACTACTGGTGATTATTGAGCTGACCCCCTGCAGCGTTGCTCCTGGATAAAGAATCTAGGACAACAATAGGTGAAAACGAGCAATGTAATATTCTGCTGCACACTAGCTGATTATTTAGCTAACCCCCTGCGGCATTTCTCCTGTATAAAGAATCTGGGACAATAATAGGTGAAAACGAGCAATGTAATATTCTGCGGCATGCTACTGGTGATTATTTAGCTGACCCCCTGCAGCATTGCTCCTGGATAAAGAATCTGGGGCAACAATAGGTGAAAACGAGCAATGTAATGTTCTGCGGCACGCTTCTGGTGATTATATAGCTGACCTCATGTGGCATTGCTCCTGGATAAAGAATCTGGAACAACAATAGGTGAAAACGAGCAATGTAATATTCTGCTGCACACTACTGATGATTATTTAGCTGACCCCCTGCAGCGTTGCTCCTGGATAAAGAATCTAGGACAATAGGTGAAAACAAGCAATGTAATATTCTGCGGCACACTATTGGTGATTATTTAGCTGACCCCTGCAGCATTGCTCCTAGATAAAGAATCTGGGGCAACAATAGGCGAAAACGAGCAATGTAATATTCTGCGGCATGCTACTGGTGATTATTTAGCTGACCCCCTGCGGCATTGCTCCTGAATGAAGAGTCTGGGTCCAGAATAGATGAAAATAAGCAATGTAATATTCTGCGACACACTACTGGTGATTATTGAGCTGACCCCCTGCAGCGTTGCTCCTGGATAAAGAATCTAGGACAACAATAGGTGAAAACGAGCAATGTAATATTCTGCTGCACACTAGTTGATTATTTAGCTGACCTCATGTGGCATTGCTCCTGGATAAAGAATCTGGGACAACAATAGGTGAAAACGAGCAATGTAATGTTCTGCTGCACACTAGGTGATTGTTTAGCTGACCCCCTGCGGCATTGCTCCTGGATAAAGAGTCTGGGACAACAATAGGTGAAAAGGAGCAATGTAATATTCTGCTGCACGCTACTGGTGATTGTTTAGCTGACCCCCTGCGGCATTGCTCCTGGATAAAGAGTCTGGGATAACAATAGGTGAAAACGAGCAATGTAATATTCTGCTGCACGCTACTGGTGATTGTTTAGCTGACCCCCTGCGGCATTGCTCCTGGATAAAGAGTCTGGGACAACAATAGGTGAAAATGAGCAATGTAATATTCTGCTGCACACTAGGTGATTGTTTAGCTGACCCCCTGCGGAATTGCTCCTGGATAAAGAGTCTGGGACAACAATAGGTGAAAATGAGCAAAGTAATATTCTGCTGCGCGCTACTGGTGATTATTTGGGCGGTAAACAGAGCGAGGGAGGATTTTATTTTAACCTAAAAAGTTCGCTGCACGGGCCGACAACGAAACCGGGACAAAAACACAGATCTACGCTTAATTAATAAATCCCACGGCCGCCTCTCGCGCTCCTCACGGATACCTGAACGGAAGCCGCCGCCTCCTCCTCCTCGACCTCTTTCCCCCTCTCTCCGTCCCGGGGTTCCTCCTCTCACTCAGGGGCCTTCACCCGCCTCAGCAACCGACCAGGCCCGGCGCCGCGACACCCGCGCGGTCGCCGGGAATTGTAGTTCCGACCCACCAGCTCGGCCGCCAGTGCGCATGCCCGCCACGGGGGGATGCCGGGATTGTAGTTTCAACCCACCGGCTCGGCCCCCAGTGCGCATGCCCACACCGGGGGCATGCCGGCTTTCACGCCCCACGCCCTCACAGCGCATGCGGCGGGCCAGGGACGCCGGGATTAGTAGTTCCTTCAGTAACCGACCCCCCCAACCAAGGCAGCGCACATGCGCGGAGGTTTGGCGCCTTTTTTTGCTGAGGGTTGTCCAGTTGGGTGGGACAGTCGTTGGGATGGGGGAGGGGGTTCAAACCTATTTAAATCGCCTCAACTCCACAAATAGTGTTCCCACTTGGCCATTTGCAATGCAGGATTCCCAACCTCTGACCTGCTCTTGTAGCCACAGTATTTATATGGCTAGTCCAGTTCAGTTTCTGGTCAATGGTAACCCCCAGGATGTTGATAGTGGGGGATTCAGTGATGGTAATGCCATTGAATGTCAAGAGGTGATGGTTGGATTCTCTCTTGTTGGAGATGGTCATTGCCTGACACTTGTGTGGTGCGAATGTTACTTTCCACTTGTCAGCCCATCTGGATATTGTCCAGGTCTTGCTGTATTTGGACATGGACTGCTTCAGTATCTGAGGAGTCGTGAATGGTGCTGAACATTGTGCAATCATCAGTGAACATCCCCACTTCTGACCTTATGATGGAGGGAAGGTCATTGATGAAGCAGCTGAAGATGGTTGGGCCGAGGACACTACCCTGAGGAACTCCTGCAGTGATGTCCTGGAGCTGAGATGACTGACCTCCAACAACCACAACCATCTTCCTTTGTGCTAGGTATGACTCCAACCAGCGGAGAGTTTTCCCCCTGATTCCCATTGACTCCAGTTTTGCTCGGGCTCCATGATGCCACACTCGGTCAAATGCTGCCTTGATGTCAAGGGCAGTCACTCTCACCTCACATCGGGAGTTCAGCTCTTTTGTCCATGTTTGAACCAAGGCTGTAATGAGGTCAGGAGCTGAGTGGCCCTGGCAGAATCCAAACTGGACATCAGTGAGCAGGTTATTGCTAAGCAAGTGCCGCTTGATAACACTGTTGATGACCCCTTCCATTACTTTACTGATGATGGAGAGTAGACTGATGGGGCGGTAACTGGCCGGGTTGGATTTGTCCTGCTTTTTGTGTACAGGACATACCTGGGCAATTTTCCACATAGCCGGGTAGATGCCAGTGTTGTAGCTGTAATGGAACAGCTTGGCTAGGGGCGCGGCAAGTTCTGGAGCACAAGTCTTCAGTACTATTGCCGGAATATTGTCAGGGCCCATAGCCTTTGCAGTTTCCAGTGCCTTCAGCTGTTTCTTGATATCACATGGAGTGAATCGAATTGGCTGAAGACTGGCATCTGTGATTCTAGGGACCTCTGGAGGAGGATGAGACGGCACTTCTGGCTGAATGCTACAACCCTCAATATCTCTGTAACCTCCTCCAGCCCCTACAACCCTCCCTATCTATGTAACCTCCTCCAGCCCCTACAACCCTCCCTATCTCTGTTACCTCCTCCAGCCTCTACAACCCTCCCTATCTCTGTTACCTCCTCCAGCCCCTACAACCCTCTCTATCTCTGTTACCTCCTCCAGCCCCTACACCCCTCCCTATCTCTGTAACCTCCTCCAGCACCTACAACCCTCCCTATCTCTGTAACCTCTTCCAGCCCCTACAACCCTCCCTATCTCTGTAACCTCCTCCAGCCCCTACAACCCTCCCTATCTCTGTAACCTCCTCCAGCACCTACAACCCTCCCTATCTCTGTAACCTACTCCAGCCCCTACAACCCTCCCTATCTCTGTAACCTCCTCCAGCCCCTACACCCCTCCCTATCTCTGTAACCTCCTCCAGCACCTACAACCCTCCCTATCTCTGTAACCTCCTCCAGCCCCTACAACCCTCCCTATCTCTGTAACCTCTTCCAGCCTCTACAACCCTCCCTATCTCTGTAACCTTCTCCAGCCCCTACACCCCTCCCTATCTCTGTAACCTCCTCCAGCCCCTACACCCCTCCCTATCTCTGTAACCTCCTCCAGCCCCTACAACCCTCCCTATCTCTAACCTCCTCCAGCCCCTACAACCCTCCCTATCTCTGTAACCTCCTCCAGCCCCTACAACCCTCCCTATCTCTGTAACCTCCTCCAGCCCCTACAACCCTCCCTATCTCTAATCTCCTCCAGCCCCTACAACCCTCCCTATCCATGTAACCTCCTCCAGCTCCTACAACCCTCCCTATCTCTGTAACCTCCTCCAGCCCCTACAACCCTCCCTATTTCTGTAACCTCCTCCAGCCCCTACAACCCTCCCTATCTCTGTAACCTCCTCCAGCCCCTACAACCCTCCCTATCTCTGTAACCTCCTCCAGCCCCTACAACCCTCCCTATCTCTGTCACCTCCTCCAGCCCCTACAACCCTCCCTATCTCTGTAACCTCCTACAACCCTCCCTATCTCTGTAACCTCCTCCAGCCCCTACAACCCTCCCTATCTCTGTAACCTCCTCCAGCCCCTACAACCCTCCCTATCTCTGTAACCTCCTCCAGCTTCTACAACCCTCCCTATCTCTGTAACCTCCTGCAGCCCCTACAACCCTCCCTATCTCTGTCACCTCCTCCAGCCCCTACAACCCTCCCTATCTCTGTAACCTCCTCCAGCCCCTACAACCCTCCCTATCTCTGTAACCTCCTGCAGCCCCTACAACCCTCCCTATCTCTGTCACCTCCTCCAGCCCCTACAACCCTCCCTATCTCTGTAACCTCCTCCAGCCCCTACAACCCTTCCTATCTCTGTAACCTCCTCCAGCCCCTACAACCCTCCCTATCTCTGTAACCTCCTCCAGCCCCTACACCCCTCCCTATCTCTGTAACCTCCTCCAGCTCCTACAACCCTCCCTATCTCTGTAACCTCCTCCAGCCCCTACACCCCTCCCTATCTCTGTAACCTCCTCCGGCCCCTACGACCCTCCTTATTTCTGTAACCTCCTCCAGCCCCTACACCCCTCCCTATCTCTGTAACCTCCTCCAGCCCCTACACCCCTCCCTATCTCTGTAACCTCCTCCAGCCCCTACAACCCTCCCTATCTCTAACCTCCTCCAGCCCCTACAACCCTCCCTATCTCTGTAACCTCCTCCAGCCCCTACAACCCTCCCTATCTCTGTAACCTCCTCCAGCCCCTACAACCCTCCCTATCTCTAATCTCCTCCAGCCCCTACAACCCTCCCTATCTCTGTAACCTCCTCCAGCTCCTACAACCCTCCCTATCTCTGTAACCTCCTCCAGCCCCTACAACCCTCCCTATTTCTGTAACCTCCTGCAGCCCCTACAACCCTCCCTATCTCTGTAACCTCCTCCAGCCCCTACAACCCTCCCTATCTCTGTAACCTCCTCCAGCCCCTACAACCCTCCCTATCTCTGTCACCTCCTCCAGCCCCTACAACCCTCCCTATCTCTGTAACCTCCTACAACCCTCCCTATCTCTGTAACCTCCTCCAGCCCCTACAACCCTCCCTATCTCTGTAACCTCCTCCAGCCCCTACAACCCTTCCTATCTCTGTAACCTCCTCCAGCCCCTACAACCCTCCCTATCTCTGTCACCTCCTCCAGCCCCTACACCCCTCCCTATCTCTGTCACCTCCTCCAGCCCCTACAACCCTCCCTATCTCTGTAACCTCCTCCAGCCCCTACACTCTCTGAAGACCTCTGCGCTCCTCCAGTTCCAGCCTCTGGCGTGTCCCTGCTTTCCGTTGCTCCTCCATTGGTGGCTGCGGAGCAAAGCTACCCTTAACTGTCTATTTAAACCGAGGTGGCCAAAATAACCTTTACTCCTGAATAGTGTCCCGATTTAAGGATATTGCACCATAGCCTCCATGAACAGTGCTGTTGGTCAGTCAAGGTCTCAAACTTGTAGAAGTAGATTAGACGACAGAAGCAGATTCCTTTCACAGTGTGCCTGACCTGGTGCTGTGGCAGGACAGCAGGTCCAGGTGGCAGTGTTGCTCTGGGTACCAGAGAGGGGTACAAAGCTGACTGAAACTACAGGTCCAATGATAAACAAACGTAAATCAGCAGCAACCAAGAACAATGTGCATTTTTGTAGTGCCTTTGAGGCCTCCGGGACGTCCCAAAGCGCTTCACGGCCAATGGAGATCTGGAAGTGTTAGTTACTGCTTGTGACCACATACCCGCTCATTGACCAAAACTGTCACATCGCCCATCTCCATCGCCACCCCTGTCCGTGTGCTGCTGGAGCTGTCATTAATTCCTTTGTTAGGCCTGGACTTCATTGTCCCGACACTGGCCGCTCGTTCTCCCACCTACCACCTGCCGCAAACTGCAGCTTCTCTAAAACCCTGCTGCCCCATATCGTAACCTTGCACTCGCACCCACTGTGACTGCCACCTTACATTATCTAGCAAGGCCTTGAATTTAAAATTCTCTCATCCTTTCGCTCAAATCCCTCCACGGCTTCGCACCCCCTGCTCCCTATCTCTGTAACCTCCTCCAGCCCCTACAACCCTCCCTATCTCTGTAACCTCCTCCAGCCCCTACAACCCTCCCTATCTCTGTAACCTCCTCCAGCACCTACAACCCTCCCTATCTCTGTAACCTCCTCCAGCCCCTACAACCCTCCCTATCTCTGTAACCTCCTCCAGCCCCTACAACCCTCCCTATCTCTGTAACCTCCTCCAGCCCCTACAACCCTCCCTATCTCTGTAACCTCCTCCAGCCCCTACACCCCTCCCTATCTCTGTAACCTCCTCCAGCCCCTACAACCCTCCCTATCTCTAACCTCCTCCAGCCCCTACAACCCTCCCTATCTCTGTAACCTCCTCCAGCCCCTACAACCCTCCCTATCTCTGTAACCTCCTCCAGCCCCTACAACCCTCCCTATCTCTAATCTCCTCCAGCCCCTACAACCCTCCCTATCCATGTAACCTCCTCCAGCTCCTACAACCCTCCCTATCTCTGTAACCTCCTCCAGCCCCTACAACCCTCCCTATTTCTGTAACCTCCTCCAGCCCCTACAACCCTCCCTATCTCTGTAACCTCCTCCAGCCCCTACAACCCTCCCTATCTCTGTAACCTCCTCCAGCCCCTACAACCCTCCCTATCTCTGTCACCTCCTCCAGCCCCTACAACCCTCCCTATCTCTGTAACCTCCTACAACCCTCCCTATCTCTGTAACCTCCTCCAGCCCCTACAACCCTCCCTATCTCTGTAACCTCCTCCAGCCCCTACAACCCTCCCTATCTCTGTAACCTCCTCCAGCTTCTACAACCCTCCCTATCTCTGTAACCTCCTGCAGCCCCTACAACCCTCCCTATCTCTGTCACCTCCTCCAGCCCCTACAACCCTCCCTATCTCTGTAACCTCCTCCAGCCCCTACAACCCTCCCTATCTCTGTAACCTCCTGCAGCCCCTACAACCCTCCCTATCTCTGTCACCTCCTCCAGCCCCTACAACCCTCCCTATCTCTGTAACCTCCTCCAGCCCCTACAACCCTCCCTATCTCTGTAACCTCCTCCAGCCCCTACACTCTCTGAAGACCTCTGCGCTCCTCCAGTTCCAGCCTCTGGCGTGTCCCTGCTTTCCGTTGCTCCTCCATTGGTGGCTGCGGAGCAAAGCTACCCTTAACTGTCTATTTAAACCGAGGTGGCCAAAATAACCTTTACTCCTGAATAGTGTCCCGATTTAAGGATATTGCACCATAGCCTCCATGAACAGTGCTGTTGGTCAGTCAAGGTCTCAAACTTGTAGAAGTAGATTAGACGACAGAAGCAGATTCCTTTCACAGTGTGCCTGACCTGGTGCTGTGGCAGGACAGCAGGTCCAGGTGGCAGTGTTGCTCTGGGTACCAGAGAGGGGTACAAAGCTGACTGAAACTACAGGTCCAATGATAAACAAACGTAAATCAGCAGCAACCAAGAACAATGTGCATTTTTGTAGTGCCTTTGAGGCCTCCGGGACGTCCCAAAGCGCTTCACGGCCAATGGAGATCTGGAAGTGTTAGTTACTGCTTGTGACCACATACCCGCTCATTGACCAAAACTGTCACATCGCCCATCTCCATCGCCACCCCTGTCCGTGTGCTGCTGGAGCTGTCATTAATTCCTTTGTTAGGCCTGGACTTCATTGTCCCGACACTGGCCGCTCGTTCTCCCACCTACCACCTGCCGCAAACTGCAGCTTCTCTAAAACCCTGCTGCCCCATATCGTAACCTTGCACTCGCACCCACTGTGACTGCCACCTTACATTATCTGGCAAGGCCTTGAATTTAAAATTCTCTCATCCTTTCGCTCAAATCCCTCCACGGCTTCGCACCCCCTGCTCCCTATCTCTGTAACCTCCTCCAGCCCCTACAACCCTCCCTATCTCTGTAACCTCCTCCAGCCCCTACAACCCTCCCTATCTCTGTAACCTCCTCCAGCACCTACAACCCTCCCTATCTCTGTAACCTCCTCCAGCCCCTACAACCCTCCCTATCTCTGTAACCTCCTCCAGCCCCTACAACCCTCCCTATCTCTGTAACCTCCTCCAGCCCCTACAACCCTCCCTATCTCTGTAACCTCCTCCAGCCCCTACACCCCTCCCTATCTCTGTAACCTCCTCCAGCTCCTACAACCCTCCCTATCTCTGTAACCTCCTCCAGCCCCTACACCCCTCCCTATCTCTGTAACCTCCTCCGGCCCCTACGACCCTCCTTATTTCTGTAACCTCCTCCAGCCCCTACACCCCTCCCTATCTCTGTAACCTCCTCCAGCCCCTACACCCCTCCCTATCTCTGTAACCTCCTCCAGCCCCTACAACCCTCCCTATCTCTAACCTCCTCCAGCCCCTACAACCCTCCCTATCTCTGTAACCTCCTCCAGCCCCTACAACCCTCCCTATCTCTGTAACCTCCTCCAGCCCCTACAACCCTCCCTATCTCTAATCTCCTCCAGCCCCTACAACCCTCCCTATCTCTGTAACCTCCTCCAGCTCCTACACCCCTCCCTATCTCTGTAACCTCCTCCAGCCCCTACAACCCTCCCTATTTCTGTAACCTCCTGCAGCCCCTACAACCCTCCCTATCTCTGTAACCTCCTCCAGCCCCTACAACCCTCCCTATCTCTGTAACCTCCTCCAGCCCCTACAACCCTCCCTATCTCTGTCACCTCCTCCAGCCCCTACAACCCTCCCTATCTCTGTAACCTCCTACAACCCTCCCTATCTCTGTAACCTCCTCCAGCCCCTACAACCCTCCCTATCTCTGTAACCTCCTCCAGCCCCTACAACCCTCCCTATCTCTGTAACCTCCTCCAGCCCCTACACCCCTCCCTATCTCTGTAACCTCCTCCAGCTCCTACAACCCTCCCTATCTCTGTAACCTCCTCCAGCCCCTACACTCTCTGAAGACCTCTGCGCTCCTCCAGTTCCAGCCTCTGGCGTGTCCCTGCTTTCCGTTGCTCCTCCATTGGTGGCTGCGGAGCAAAGCTACCCTTAACTGTCTATTTAAACCGAGGTGGCCAAAATAACCGTTACTCCTGAATAGTGTCCCGATTTAAGGATATTGCACCATAGCCTCCATGAACAGTGCTGTTGGTCAGTCAAGGTCTCAAACTTGTAGAAGTAGATTAGACGACAGAAGCAGATTCCTTTCACAGTGTGCCTGACCTGGTGCTGTGGCAGGACAGCAGGTCCAGGTGGCAGTGTTGCTCTGGGTACCAGAGAGGGGTACAAAGCTGACTGAAACTACAGGTCCAATGATAAACAAACGTAAATCAGCAGCAACCAAGAACAATGTGCATTTTTGTAGTGCCTTTGAGGCCTCCGGGACGTCCCAAAGCGCTTCACGGCCAATGGAGATCTGGAAGTGTTAGTTACTGCTTGTGACCACATACCCGCTCATTGACCAAAACTGTCACATCGCCCATCTCCATCGCCACCCCTGTCCGTGTGCTGCTGGAGCTGTCATTAATTCCTTTGTTAGGCCTGGACTTCATTGTCCCGACACTGGCCGCTCGTTCTCCCACCTACCACCTGCCGCAAACTGCAGCTTCTCTAAAACCCTGCTGCCCCATATCGTAACCTTGCACTCGCACCCACTGTGACTGCCACCTTACATTATCTGGCAAGGCCTTGAATTTAAAATTCTCTCATCCTTTCGCTCAAATCCCTCCACGGCTTCGCACCCCCTGCTCCCTATCTCTGTAACCTCCTCCAGCCCCTACAACCCTCCCTATCTCTGTAACCTCCTCCAGCCCCTACAACCCTCCCTATCTCTGTAACCTCCTCCAGCACCTACAACCCTCCCTATCTCTGTAACCTCCTCCAGCCCCTACAACCCTCCCTATCTCTGTAACCTCCTCCAGCCCCTACAACCCTCCCTATCTCTGTAACCTCCTCCAGCCCCTACAACCCTCCCTATCTCTGTAACCTCCTCCAGCACCTACAACCCTCCCTATCTCTGTAACCTCCTCCAGCCCCTACAACCCTCCCTATCTCTGTAACCTCCTCCAGCCCCTACAACCCTCCCTATCTCTGTAACCTCCTCCAGCCCCTACAACCCTCCCTATCTCTGTAACCTCCTCCAGCCCCTACACCCCTCCCTATCTCTGTAACCTCCTCCAGCTCCTACAACCCTCCCTATCTCTGTAACCTCCTCCAGCCCCTACACCCCTCCCTATCTCTGTAACCTCCTCCGGCCCCTACGACCCTCCTTATTTCTGTAACCTCCTCCAGCCCCTACAACCCTCCCTATCTCTGTAACCTCCTCCAGCCCCTACAACCCTCCCTATCTCTGTAACCTCCTCCATCCCCTACAACCCTCCCTATCTCTGTAACCTCCTCCAGCTCCTACAACCCTCCAAGATCTCTGCACTCCTCCAATTCCAGCCTCTTGACCATCCCCCGATTCCCCATCGCTCCACCATTGGCGGCCGTGCCTTCAGCTGCCTGGGGCCCTGAGCTCCGGAATTCCCTCCCTAAACCTCTCCAACCCTCTCTCTCTCTCTGTCTCTCGCTCTCTCTCTCTCTCGCTCTCTCTCTCTATATCCTCCTTTGAGACTTAAAACCAACCTCTGTGACCGAGCTTTTGGTCCCCTGTCCCTATTATCTCCCTATGTGGCTCGTGGTCAGATTCTGTCTGATTGATGTTCCTGTGAAGCACCTCGGGGACGTTTTACTATGTTTAAAGGCGCTAGATAAATGCATTGTTGTTACAGTTGGCCTCGGCACTGGGTTTGGTGACCCGTGGTCTGGACTATGTCTTTTTGGAGGTGGTTTTCCAGCACTTGGGAACACTTGTTAGGACAGTGACTGCCCTAGACAGTCGCTCCCCCACCCCCACCGGATATGTGAGAGTGGAATCTCACTCCTGGTCTAGATTCCAGTTCTTTAATGATTGTAGGAAAGATCTATATTATCTGCCTCTCTGAAGGGTAGAGTTTAGAATGATATCTATGTTCAGGACATTGTATTTTTTAACTTCAAACTCTGCAGGAATTATGGAACATATTGTCAGGCAAAATCATAAATATCTGTGACTGCTGAGAAATTGTTTATCTCCTAACAGTCTGACATCGATATAAGACAGTCACTAATAAATCCGATGGGGAATTCAGGGGAAACTCCTTCACCCAGAGAGTGGGGAGAATGTGGGACTCGCTTCCACGGGGAGTGGGGAGAATGCGGGACTCGCTCCCACGGGGAGTGGGGAGAATGCGGGACTCGCTCCCACGGGGAGTGGGGAGAATGCGGGACTCGCTCCCACGGGGAGTGGGGAGAATGCGGGACTCGCTCCCACGGGGAGTGGGGAGAATGCGGGACTCGCTCCCACGGGGAGTGGGGAGAATGCGGGACTCGCTCCCACGGGGAGTGGGGAGAATGCGGGACTCGCTCCCACGGGGAGTGGGGAGAATGCGGGACTCGCTCCCACGGGGAGTGGGGAGAATGCGGGACTCGCTCCCACGGGGAGTGGGGAGAATGCGGGACTCGCTCCCACGGGGAGTGGGGAGAATGCGGGACTCGCTCCCACGGGGAGTGGGGAGAATGCGGGACTCGCTCCCACGGGGAGTGGGGAGAATGCGGGACTCGCTCCCACGGGGAGTGGGGAGAATGCGGGACTCGCTCCCACGGGGAGTGGGGAGAATGCGGGACTCGCTCCCACGGGGAGTGGGGAGAATGTGGGACTCGCTCCCACGGGGAGTGGGGAGAATGTGGGACTCGCTCCCACGGGGAGTGGGGAGAATGTGGGACTCGCTCCCACGGGGAGTGGGGAGAATGCGGGACTCGCTCCCACGGGGAGCGGGGAGAACGTGGGACTCGCTCCCACAGGGAGTGGTCGAGTTGAATAGTATCGATACATTTAAGGGGGAAGCTGGATAAACACATGAGGGAGAAAGGAATAGAAGGATATGGTGATGGGGGGAGATGGAGAAGCGGGTGAGAGGAGGCTCGTGTGGGGCAGAAACACCGGCAGATGGGCCAAATGGCCTGGTTCTATGCTGCCTCCTCGGGATGGAGGGTGAGTTGCTTCCACTCCGGCTCTATGGGGTCTGGAGCAGCTGAAAAGCCCCCAATGTGTGATCTGCCGACTCTGCCACATGTGGGGCGGGTGGTGCCGGGAGGGTTAGGTCGATGGTGGTGCACTCCCTCCGAGGTCTCAGCCTCGCCTCTGCACATTCCCGACAAAGTCTCTGGATGTGTCCAGTGCCTTTCCAGAGGAGCCTTCTCCATTTTGGTCAGACACTGGCCAGGGGACCCCCCAACCCATGTGTCGTTGTGAGGGAGTGTTGGGGGTGTGACCTCTTCAAGGATGTTTGGAGGACATTCCTGAAGTGTTTCTGTTGTCCCCTCTGGGAGCCTCCTCCCACGACCGAGGCCCGGGAGTCTGGTGTCAGGCATCTGAACAGCACCTCCTGCCCTGCGGAGCTGGTTTTGAGTGGTTCGCGCCTCGCATATTGGTCTGGGAGAGGACGCTGCTCTTTAGGCCACAGCTCTTGCCACCGAGCTTTGGAGGATCTTGTGAAGGCGCTGTCGGTGTGTTGAGGTGCCTACCAGCATTGTTCTGCGCTGCAGACACCGTATCGCTACGTGGTGAGCCTCGTTCAAGTGACAACAGGACAGGGGTTTGGTGTCTTTGCAATGGCTCCTGCAGTCGATTTGCCCACTCCCATGTGTGCTTTGCACGTGTGGAGTGGCTCCTTGGCTGAGGATCCACGAGGTGCCCGGGGAACCCGTATCCCGGCGCAGAGGGAAGTGAGGAAGCCATCACAGGGAACGTTGCGCTGCTCAGCGAGAGGCTCTTGTTCAAGGTGAACCCATTCCCTGACAGGACTGGGGCAGGCCAGACCAGACAGGCTCGGGACAGAGGGCGACGGCAGGTCTCTTCTGTCCAACAGCGACCGGGCACCTCGCACCACCACGGCAACTCTCTGGAACCTAATAACTAACAAACACCCTTTCAATGATGGAGAGATTCCAGATGGGCTCAAGCTGTTGCCAGCGCTGTTTGAACTGACCCTGCCTCGTTACTGGGCGGGGGCAGCCAGGGAGAGAATTTAAACAAGGGTGTGGTCCCCAAATCTGGAGCAAAAGGCAACTCTTAAAAACACTGAGAAGGATCCTGCCTGAAGAGGGGAAAGAGAACTAGTATTCCTCCAGCGATGCTCATAACCCCCCGGATGTCCCAACACGTTTTTGAAGTGCGCCTCACTGTTGTAACGTAGGAAACGCAGCAGCCCCTTTGCGCACAGTAAGATCCCACAAACAGCAATGCGATAGTGGTCCAGATCATCTGTTTTCAGTTGGCTGTATAATAACTATTGTTCTGGACAATGGGGGGAAACACCCTCTCCCCACTCTTCTTGGAAATTAGTGGGATCATCCAATGTACAGCTGAGAGGTCAGAGGGGGCACTTAGTTCAAGATCTCAGCTGAAAGATGGCAATTCCGACAGTCCGGCTCTCCCTCAGTACTGACCCTCCGACAGTGTAGTACTCCCTCAGTACTGACCCTCCGACAGTGCGGTGCTCCCCTCTCCCTCAGTACTGACCCTCCGACAGTGCAGTACTCCCTCAGTACTGACCCTCCGACAGTGCGGCGCTCCCTCAGCGCTGACCCTCCGACAGTGCAGCGCTCCCTCAGCGCTGACCCTCTGACAGTGCAGCGCTCCCTCAGCGCTGACCCTCCGACAGTGCGGCTGTCCCTCAGCGCTGACCCTCCGACAGTGCGGCGCTCCCTCAGCGCTGATCCTCCGACAGTGCGGCGCTCCCTCAGCGCTGACCCTCCGACAGTGCGGCGCTCCCTCAGCGCTGACCCTCCGACAGTGCGGTGCTCCCTCAGCGCTGACCCTCCGACATTGCGGCGCTCCCTCGGCACTGACCCTCCGACAGTGCGGCGCGCCCTCAGCGCTGACCCTCCGGTCGGTATTTGCTCAAACCCTATGGGCGTTTCTCATTGAGCGGTTTGCCATTTCGATGGCTAACGCCACTATACTCGAGGGGCAAATTCTTGTTGCCAGGCTTCAAAACAGGTAGTTTCTGGGTAGTTCCTTGTTGCCGTAACTACCGTTCCTGAACAGAATTTACTGGCACTGTTTTCTTAATGCAATGTTCTCCTTATTAAGATCGAGTCCTGGGGAAGGAAACAATCGGACATTGGTACTGATCTTTTTTTTTCAAAAAAAAAACAATGGCCTTTTTTTCCCCTGGATGGCTTGTGCAAATTCACTGTGTGTGGTTCCTCTCCAAGGCTGGTTTGAATATCTATTACTTTCGGGAGTCAGGCGGGGGAGGTGGAAAACACACACTGACAGCACAATGGGCCCGGCCACTCTCGATTGCTGTCCGTTCCCATACAACTGAGGAGACATCCTCACTCACTGTGTCTGGCGACAAAGGACCTGTGCAGCCGCCCCACGTCCCTGATCCAGGACCTGAACCCAGTTGGGGTTGGGTGTGGTTATGGGGGTGGGTGGGTGGGTGTTGGGGGAAATGGGGTGGGGGGCAGGTGTTGATGCCTGATTTCACATTCGTTACCTTAAGCCCCCACTCCCGGGGCAGGACAAGCGTGCGTACGCCTGACACCCGACTCCGGAGGCAACTGCCCTACCCGCCGCTCGGTCGTGACAGGCAGCCTCCCGGGAGGACAGCAGAAGAAACGCTTTAGGGAAGCCCTCAAATCGCCCGCCCCACCAACGGTGGGGGTCCCTGGGCTTTTGACCGAGCAAAGCGGAAAAGGCACGTCCGGGAAGGCACCGAACACATCAAGAGACCTGGTCAGGAATGTGCGGAGGCAAAGTGCAGGCACTGGAGAGAGAGCGCAGCAAACTCTCAACAACCCATCCACCCAACCCTCCGAGTACCACCCTCTGCATGTGCGGCAGAGTCCGCAGATCACACCTTGGGCTTACCCGGCAGCCTCCGAGCGCATCACACCGGAGCGGAGACAAGTCACCCTCCATCCCCAGGGGCTGCCGGAGAGCAGAGCCCTTAAGCTCAGCGGGCATCACTCATCCCTGAGCGCAGTGGCTGCGGGTTCTCCGATTCTGGCCTCTTGCCCGCCCTGACGATCTCCATGGCTCCACCATTTCCCCATAGCCACACACGTGCCCTCAGCTCTGAAATTCCCTCCCTCCACATCCTGGGTTTCCACTTTAGGGGAAGGACGTGAGGGTCCTTGAGAGAGTTGCGGAGCAGATTGACCAGAACGGTCCCAGGGATGAGGGGGTTTTAGAGACAGGGTTAGGGGGTTGGAGAAGCTGGGCCTGTTCTCCTTGGGGCAAAGGAGATTGAGGGGGGGGATTTGTTAGAGGTGGGCAAGGTGGTGACAGGTTTGGATAAGGTCGTCAAGGAAAAGCTGTTCCCATTGGCTGATGGGACTTGGACGAGGATGGAGATAGATTTAAGGTTTTGGGCGGCTGATGAGGGAGGGGGGGATGAGAGGAAGAATTTTTTTTTTACCCAGAAAATGGTAATGACCTGGAACTCACTGCCCACGAGGGGGGTGGGAGCGGAGACGGTGAATGATTTCAAAAGAAAATTGAAAAGACGCTCGAGGGAAATAAACTTGGAGGGTTACGGGGTAGAGCATGGGGCAATGGGACTGACTGGATTGATCCTCAGAGCGTCAACATGGACTCAATGGGCCGAATGGCCTCCTTCTGTGTCATAATGGCTATAATTCTCCGCCCTTCTCTCTCTCTCTCTCTCACTCCCTCTCCCTCTCTCCTCCTTTCAGACGCTGCTTAAGATCGACCTCTCTGACCGAGCTTTTGGTCACCTGTCCCTGATATCTCCGCATGTGGCCCCGGGGGTCAGGTTTCTGCCCGTGTCAGATTCACGTCCCCTGTGAAGCGCCTCGGGGACGTTTCACTGTGTTAAAGTACAAGCTGTGGTTCAGAGAAAGAGGTGACCCACTTCGGGAGTGAGGAGGTGGAAAAGCTGACAAGACACCCTGAGAGTATAATAACGTGTCACCGCGGAGGAGAGGCTGTAAACTATCTGTGTTGAGTTTTCAACATGAGTGGAATCATCCTGGAGACAAACTGTGCTGTTGTCTGGAAGGCCCAGAGTTGTTTGTGTCAAGGTTAATGCCTCATTTAATTTAGATTACTCCTGAGCACCTCGAGGGATTGAGGACACACGCACAGCAAGTTTGCTGGCAGCTTACACAAACTCCCCAGGTGCCAACGAGTCCCGGACTGTTTCAATTCTCTCCCCTGCCCACCACCACCACCACCCCACCCCCAAAAAACCGTCTGAGAGGAGATTTGTGGATCTGAAAGGCTTTTAGAACATAAAGAGTAAAGCCACATTAATGATTAACGATGTTAAAAGCTCCAATTGTTTGCATTTGCGTGTCACTTATCTCGCAGGCTTGTGATTTGAGTAGGGCCGGTTTGTCAGGAAAATCACTCAGTCAACACAGGTGGCTACCGGGAACGAGACAGTGTCACACAAGGCAACATGCAGGGCTCAGCAAGCCAGGGCTCAGAGAGCGAGGCCTCACTGTGTACAGAGTGTACAGAATGAGCATTCCTTAGGAACACAGCATGCCCACGTTTCAAAACCCAACAAACGTGCCCTGGGAGTCATTGATGGGAGAGCAAGAGATTTTACTCTGTATCTAACCCCGTGCTGTACCTGTCCTGGGACTGTTTGATGGGGACAGTGTAGAGGGAGCTTTACTCTGTATCTAACCCCATGCTGTACCTGTCCTGGGAGTGTTTGATGGGGACAGTGTAGAGGGAGATTTACTCTGTATCTAACCCCGTGCTGTACCTGTCCTGGGAGTGTTTGATGGGAACAGTGTAGAGCGAGCTTTACTCTGTATCTAACCCCGTGCTGTACCTGTCCTGGGAGTGTTTGATGGGGACAGTGTAGAGGGAGCTTTACTCTGTATCTAACCCTGTGCTGTACCTGTCCTGGGAGTGTTTGATGGGGACAGTGTAGAGCGAGCTTTACTCTGTATCTAACCCCGTGCTGTACCTGTCCTGGGAATGTTTGATGGGGACGGTGTAGAGGGAGCTTTACACTGTACCTAACCCCGTGCTGTACCTGTCCTGGGAGTGTTTGATGGGGACGGTGTAGAGCGAGCTTTACTCTGTATCTAACCCCATGCTGTACCTGTCCTGGGAGTGTTTGATGGGGACAGTGTAGAGGGAGCTTTACTCTGGATCTCACCCCACGCTGCACCTGCCCTGGGAGTGTTTGATGGGGACAGTGTAGAGGGAAATTTACTCCGTATCTAAACCCGTGTTGCACCTGCTCTGGGAGTGTTTGATGGGGACTGTGTAGAGGGAGCTTTACTCTGTATCTAAACCCGTGTTGCACCTGCCCTGGGAGTGTTTGATGGGGACAGAGTAGAGGGAGCTTTACTCTGTATCTAACCCCACGCTGTACCTGCCCTGGGAGTGTTTGATTGGGACAGTGTGGACCGAGCTTTACTCTGTATCTCACCCCATGCTGTACCTGCCCTGGGAGTGTTTGATGGGGACAGTTTAGAGGGAACTTTACACAGTATCTAACCCCGTGCTGTACATCTCCTGGGAGTGTTTGATGGGGACAATGTAGAGGGAGTTCTGAAGGAGATAGCTGAAGAGAAAGTGCAGGCGTTAGTGGTGATCTTTCAGGAATCACTGGAGTCAGGGAGGGTCCCAGAGGACTGGAAAATCGATAATATAACCCCCTGTTTAAGAAGGGAGTGAGGCAAAAGACGGGAAATTACAGGCCGATTAGCCTGACATCGGTCGTTGGTAAGATTTTAGAGTCCATTATTAAGAATGAGATTTCAGAATACTTGGAAGTGCATGGTAAAATCGGGCAAAGTCAACATGGTTTCATCAAGGGGAGGTCATGCCTGACATTTCTGTTAGAATTCTTTGAGGAGGTAACGAGTAGGTTAGACAAGGGAGAGCCAATGGATGTTAACTACTTAGACTTCCAGAAGGCCTTTGACAAGGTGCCGCACAGGAGGCTGCTCAGTAAGATAAGAGCCCATGGTGTTAGAGGCAAGGTACTAGCATGGATAGAAGATTGTCTGTCTGGCAGGAGGCAGAGAGTGGGGATAAGGGGGTCCTTCTCAGGATGGCAGCCAGTGACTAGTGGAGTTCCGCAGGGGTCAGTGTTGGGACCACAACTTTTCACTTTATACATTAATGATCTAGATGAAGGAACTGAGGGCATCCTGGCTAAGTTTGCAGATGATACAAAGATAGGTGGAGGGACAGGTAGTATTGAGGAGGCGGGGAGGCTGCAGAGGGATTTGGACAGGTTAGGAAAATGGGCAAAGAAGTGACAGATGGAATACAACGTGGGGAAGTGTGAGGTCATGCACTTTGGTAGGAAGAATAGAGGCATAGACTATTTTCTAAATGGGGAGAGAATTCAGAAATCTGGAGTGCAAAGGGACTTGGGAATCCTAGTCCAGGATTCTCTTAAGGTTAACTTGCAGGTTGAGTCGGTAGTTCGGAAGGCAAATGCAATGTTGGCATTTATTTCGAGAGGACTAGAATATAAAAGCAGGGATGTGCTGCTGAGGCTTTATAAGGCTCTGGTCAGACCATATTTAGAATATTGTGAGCAATTTTGGGCCCCGTATCTCAGGAAGGATGTTCTGACCCTGGAGAGGGTCCAGAGGAGGTTCACGAGAACGATCCCAGGAATGAAAATCTTAACATATGAGGAACGTTTGAGGACTCAGGGTTTATACTCGATGGAGTTTAGAAGGATGAGGGGAATCTGATTGAAACTTACAGAATACTGAAAGGCCTGGACAGAGTGGACATGGGGAAGATGTTTCCATTAGTAGGAGAGACTAGGACCCGAGGGCACAGCCTCAGAGTGAAGGGAAGACCTTTTAGAAGAGAGATGAGGAGAAACTTCTTTAGCCAGAGAGTGGTGAATCTATGGAATTCATTGCCACAGAAGGCTGTGGAGTCCAGGCCATTGAGTATATTTAAGACCGCGATAGACTTGGTAAGAGGATCAAAGGTTACGGGGAGAAGGCGGGAGAATGGTGTTGAGAAACTTATCAGCAATGACTGAATGGCGGAGCAGACTCGATGGGCCAAATGGCCTAATTTCTGCTCCTATGTCTTATGGTCTTATAGAGCTTTACTCTGTATCTAACCCCGTGCTGTACCTGTCCTGGGAGAGTTTGATGGGGAAAGTGAAGAGGGAGCTTTGCTCTATATCTAACCCTGTGCTGTACCTGTCCTGGGAGGGTTTGATGAGGAAAGTGAAGAGGGAACTTTGCTCTGTATTTAACCCTGTGCTGTACCTGTCCTGGGAGTGTTGATGGGGACAGTGTAGAGGGAGCTTTACTCTGTATCTAACTCCGTGCTGTACCTGTGCTGGGAGTGTTTGACGCGGACAGTGTAGAGGGAGCTTTACTCTGTATCTAACCCCGTGCTATACCTGTCCTGGGAGTGTTTGATGGGGACAGTGTAGAGGGAGCTTTACTCTGTATCTAACCCCGTGCTGCACCTGCCCTGGGAGTGTTTGATGGGGACAGTGTAGAGGGAGCTTTACTCTGTATCTAACCCCGTGCTGTACCTGTCCTGGGAGTGTTTGATGGGGACAGTGTGGAGGGAGCTATACTCTGTATCTAACCCCGTGCTGTACCTGTCCTGGAGTGTTTGATAGAGACAGTGTAGAGGGAGCTTTACTCTGTATCTAACCCCGTGCTGTACCTGTCCTGGGAGTGTTTGATGGGGACAGTGTAGAGGGAGCTTTACTCTGTATCTAACCTCGTGCTGTACCTGTCCTGGGAGTGTTTGATGGGGACAGTGTTGAAGGAGGTTTGTGAACAGAGACGTGCATATATCTGATGTCTGTACATTAAAATGACTAGATGCTCCAATGGAGTGTAAATCGGGCAGAATTTTCCCCTGAGCTGTTGATAGGATGGATTTGACCACAAGGATGAGGATTTTAAAATGGAGGTGTAGCTGGACTGGGATCCAAAGTTTGTCAGTGAGCACGGTGGGGTGGGGGTTCAAAGGGACCCAGTGTGAGTTCGAAGGCAGGGCTGCAATGGGTGTGGCTAATCCTGAAAGTTGAGGCTGGAACATTCTCACAGGGGGAGCGGTTCAGTTCTGGTGTTGTGGGAACATAAGGTATTAGGATTTGTTTGAGTTCGACGCTGGCCCATCCCTCTCGAGAGCCTGTAATCTTCTCCTCATTGTTAATGTCTCACATTTTTCTGTTGATTCAAACCTGCTGTTTCATTATAGCCGTCAGTCACAGAGCTGGGCTGGCTGCTTAACACTGACAAGGTGTAGGGACTGATGAATGGGACAAACAGCCAGGGCATTCAGCGCCAAGTGTTCGCAGGGCGTCTTCATTCTGTCGCTCCTTTGTGCTGATTGAGGTGAGGGAGCAGAGTCCGAGAAACCTAGCGACTGCAAGAGCCTCTGCTCTCCCACGTCTACATTTTCAAATCCCTCCATGGACTCCATATCCCCTCCCTATCTCTGTAACCTCCTCCAGCCCCTACAACCCTCCCTATCTCTGTAACCTCCTCCAGCCCCTACAACCCTCCCTATCTCTGTAACCTCCTCCAGCCCCTACACCCCTCCCTATCTCAGTAACCTCCTCCAGCCCCTACAACCCTCCCTATCTCTGTAACCTCCTCCAGCCCCTACAACCCTCCCTATCTCTGTAACCTCCTCCAGCCCCTACAACCCTCCCTATCTCAGTAACCTCCTCCAGCCCCTACAACCCTCCCTATCTCAGTAACCTCCTCCAGCCCCTACAACCCTCCCTATCTCTGTAACCTCCTCCAGCCCCTACAACCCTCCCTATCTCTGTAACCTCCTCCAGCCCCTACAACCCTCCCTATCTCTGTAACCTCCTCCAGCCCCTACAACCCTCCCTATCTCTGTAACCTCCTCCAGCCCCTACAACCCTCCCTATCTCTGTAACCTCCTCCAGCCCCTACAACCCTCCCTATCTCTGTAACCTCCTCCAGCCCCTACAACCCTCCCTATCTCTGAAACCTCCTCCAGCCCCTACAACCCTCCGAGATCTCTGCGCTCCTCCAATTCCGGCCTCTTGACCATCCCCCGATTCCCATCGCTCCACCATTGGCGGCCGTGCCTTCAGCTCTGGAATTCCCTCCCTAAACCTCTCTGCCTCTCTCTCCCTCTCCCTCTCTCTCTCCTCCTTTAAGATGGTCCTTAAAACCAGCCTCTTTGACCGATCTTTTGGTCACCTGTTCAGCTGTAGAGAAGCAGCCTGATTGGGGTCCGAGCTGGAGGAGTGCTGCACTGCCGGAGGTACTGTCTTTTGGGTGAGAGATCAAACCGAGACCCCGCCTGCCCTCTCCCGTGGGTGTAAAAGTTCCCAGGGCCACTATTGAAAGAAGAGCCGGGGGGGAGGAGGTCTCCCCAGGGTGACCAGCCCCACCCCCTTATTTTCCGGGATTTTCCCGGATTTGAGGCCACGGTCAAGTGCTGCCAGGGAAGCTGTTTCTCCTTTAAATCCCGTGCGTGCGGAGTACCCGCTCTTCACCTGCCCCCCACCCCCCCCCGCAGAACCGGCCGAATGCACCCTCCCTGCTCTCATGGACCTCAATCTTCTCCGCAAGGGTTGGCCGCTCTGATTCTGCCCCCCCCATTGACCTGGGGCCACCGGGAAACAGGAGGTCAGTTGGAAGCCGAGGTGCCCACTTGGCTTCTCGAGCATGCCCTGCCATTCTGTGAGACCTGGGCTTCTCGCCTGCATGAATGAAGGCAACAGCCTGACAAGGTACAGGAAATGGGTGGGCGGCTACCCAATCCTTCAGCTGGCCTCCCATGTCTGAAACTCTTTCCACTGTGAAACTGCCGTGTGAGTCAGTGCCTGTTATATTGTGTGTGTCCCCCTCAGCGTGAGTCAGCAGAACAGAAACCTTTGGCGAAAACAGCAGCTCCCTACTTCCAGTTGCTCACCTCCTATCAGCGCGCTGAGTCGGTGCTAATATCTCTTCCCCCCCCCCCCCGCCCCGCCCCGCCCACACAACACAATCCTATCTGACACTCTCATTGTGTCCCTTAGCTGTGTCGCAATACAACTCTGCCCCTTATCTCTCAATGCATCAGGCCCCATCCTGAGAGGGAGCTGGAGGGCGCCCAGTCAGGGTGATTTGAACGTCAGAATTAGGAGCAGGTGGGGGTAGGCCATTCAGCCCCTCGAGCCTGCTGCACCATTCGGTAAGACCATGGCCCGGTCTGATTGTGGCCCTGATGCCCCTCGACTCCCTTGTCAATCAAAACCCCGTCTTGGATATATTCACTGACCCGGCCTCCACTGCTCTCTCTGGGGGGGGAGGAGAATTCCACAGACTGACCACCCTCTGAGAGAGGAAATTCCTCCTGATCCCCGTCTTCCATAGGAGACCCCTTATTCTGAAACTGTGTCCCCCCCCCTCGTTCTAGATACCCCCATGAGGAGGGGAAACATCCTCTCAGCCTCCACCCTGTCAAAACCCCCTCCTCAGGATCTGATATGTTTCAATAAGATCACTTCTCATTCTTCTAAACTCCAATGGGTACAGGGCCCAACCTGCTCAACCTTTCCTCATCAGACAAACCCCCTTCATCCCGGGAATCAGCTGAGTGAACTTTTCCAAACTGTTTCGAATGCAGCCTGTATCAGCAGAGGGCCAGACAGCAATGTGACCCCTGCAGGAACAGTACATAGGAATCTGGCCACACAAAAGCAAAACACCGGAAGCAAATGTTTCGCAAACCCGAGGGCCGAACGGAAAGCAGTGTCACATACGCTCAGAGTGTCCAGTGCACTCCTGGACTGGCCTCCCATCTTTCACCCACAGTCAAAGTGCTCAACCGAAGTTGTGAGAACACAGAGAGTGAGAGTATATTCCTCCCAGAGGGAGGGGAGAAAAATGTATTCCGACGACAAAGCTGCGCACCGGCTAGTCCAAGCTGGTGGGTACAGTGGTCACTGACAGCCCCAAGCCCCAGGAGCTCATCCAGAACAACCAGCTCGCACCAAGTCCCGTTCACCCACCATCATCCCCTGAGCTTGCTGACCTAGGTTGACCCTCTGACAGTGTGCAGCACTCGCACAGTACTGACCCTCTGCTGCACGTCCGCAGCACTGACCTTCCCTCAGCACAGCGCTCTCTCAGTACTGACCTTCCGACTATGCAGCGCCCCCTCAGTACTGACCTTCCGACAGTGCAGCGCTCCCTCAGTACTGACCCTCTGACGGTGCAGTGTTTCCTCAGTACTGACCCTCCCTCAGCACAGCGCTCCCTCAGTACTGACCCTCCCTCAGCGCGGCGCTACCTCAGTACTGACCCTCCCTCAGCGCGGCGCTACCTCAGTACTGACCCTCCCTCAGCGCGGCGCTCCCTCAGTACTGACCCTCCGACAGGGCGACACTCCCTCAGTACTGACCCTCCCTCAGCACGGCGCTACCTCAGTACTGTCCCTCCGACAGTGCGGCGCTCCCTCAGCACTGACCCTCCGACAGTGCGGCACTCCCTCAGTACTGACCCTCCCTCATCGCGGTGCTCCCTCAGTACTGACCCTCCAACCGTGCGGCACTCCCTCAGTACTGACCCTCCGACAGTGCAACGCTCCTTCAGTACTGACCCACTGACAGTGCGACGCTCCCTCAGTACTGACACCAGTGTCAGCCTCGATTATGGGGCTTGTGGATTCAACCCCTTCCAGAATCCTAACTTTATGATTCAGAGGCAGAAGAGATAGAGAGAGAGAGGTCGCCACTGATCCATGCCTGACACCTTGGTGACAGTTTGTGCTGCTTGAGAAGGATATGATTAGTGCAGCAGCCCCCTCCTTAGTGGGCCTGGGTCCTCAGAGCTTTTCCACAATACTTCTGCTTGTGCAGGTATACACGGAGAATCAACGAGTGTCCATCTTCTGTTGGTGGTCAATATCCTCCACCTCCTCCTCGTTATCCCTCACCCTTGGGGGCTTTTGTGTGATAATTATAAAGGATTTCACACCTCCTGTAGCTCCCTGGGTGTCCTGTTGTCCTCAGTGTTAGATTCAGAACTAATTCATTTATTCTTAGTGCTCTTAGACAATAGGACATTATCAGAGGATTAGGTTGGTAGCCTTCACACAGCAACCATGTTTGCAGTGCGATCCCTGCTCCTCCACTGTATCACCTTGTTAATGATACCATTTTCCCTTTTCCAAATTGCATAATTATTTCGAAATCAGGCCAAAATACTGCCACCTGTCAAACTTCCTCTACCCATCAGGTACCTTTGCTTGCTTTGTGTGTCGGCTGTGACTCAGTGGTAGTGTACAGTCATAACGGAGGGAGCGCCGCACTGTCGGAGGGTCAGTGCTGAGGGAGCGCCGCACTGTCGGAGGGTCAGTGCTGAGGGAGCGCCGCACTGTCGGATGGTCAGTGCTGATGACTTTGCTTGTACAACGGCACAAGTACAAGTGTGAGAGGAAGAAAAAATAATGAAATAACAGTGCTGGATCACTAGAAGGGGTGCCTGATGGGGCAGAGGAGAGGGTGTCCCTCCTGGGGAACTGGCTAAGTGTCAGATTGAGGCATTGACACACTGCTGCCTTACTGTGTCGGCGGTGGACGGAGAGAATGATTAAGATTGTGCCCATCAAGTGGGCCGCTTTGGCCTGGGTGGTGTTGAGTACCTTCAGTGTTGTTGGAGCTGCACTCAGTCGGGCAAGTGGAGCAGGGGAGCGGGTGGAACCTTTACGTAGGTTGAGGGTATCACTTGACTGATACCTGGGATGAAGGGGGTTTACCTTATGAGGAAAGGTTGGACAGGTTGGGCCCTGTACCCCTTGGAGTTTAGAAGAATGAGAGGCGATCTTATTGAAACGTATCAGATCCTGACGGAGGGGGGGTTTGACAGGGTGGAGGCTGAGAGGATGTTTCCCCTTGTGGGAGAGGCTAGAACCAGGGGGGCACAGTTTAAAAATGAGGGGTCTCCCACTGAAGACAGAGATGAGGAGAATTTTTTCCTCTCGGAGCGTCATGAATCTGTGGAGCTCTCTTCCCTGGAGGGCAGTGGAGGAAGGGTCAGTGAATATTTTTAAGGCGGGGGGAGATAGATTCCTGACTTACCAGGGAGTCGAAGGTTATCGGCGGGGGTGGGGGGGGTAGGTGGAATGTGGAGCCGAGGCCACATCCAGATCAGCCACGATCTTATTAAATAGCGGAGCAGGCTCGAGGGGCCGAATGGCCTGATTCATATGTTCATACGTGCGAAGGCAGTGTTGATTCCGGTTTATTTCTGTTTCGTTTCTATAAGGAGCACGACAGCTGTGATCCAGGCCCAAGAAGCAAAATCCCTGCCTTTCTTTGCAGGTTTCAGCCTTACCTTTTCACCCACAGAGCAAGCTGGCACTCATTGTACAGCCCGTTATCAGAGGGCAAACCAGTCCATGCCGATGACACAGAGAACAAAAAGGAGCTGTTTGCCTTGAACAAGACTGCACATGACGGCCATACCGAAATAGCTTCACTATCGCTTGGGAGATTTGTATCAGCACGGCTCCCAGTTTCACTCTGCCAGGTCAGGCATGTTTGCTGCACTGTGGAGAGCAGTAATGCCGCCAGTTAACACTCAAGCAGTCTGTGCCCGCATACAGCAAGGCCTGGATAATATCCAGGCTTGGGCTAACAAGTGACAACTAACATTCGCGCCACCCAAGTGCCAGGCAATGACCATCTCCAACAAGAGAGAATCTAACCATCGCCCCTTGACATTCAATGGCATTACCCTCTCTGAATCCCCCACTGTCAACATCCTGGGGTTACTATTGACCAGAAACTAAACTGGACTAGCCATATAAATACTGTGGCTACAAGAGCAGGTCAGAGGCTGGGAATCCCGCAGTGAATAACTCACCTCCTGACTCCCCAAAGCCTGTCCAGCATCTACAAGGCACAAGTCAGGAGTGTGATGGGATACTCCCCACTTGCCTGGATGAGTGCAGCTCCCACAACACTCAAGAAGCTCGACACCGTCCAGGACAAAGCAGCCCTGCTTGATTGGCACCCCATCCACAAACATTCACTCCCTCCACCACCGACACACAGTAGCAGCAGTGTGTGTACCATCTACAAGATGCACTGCAGGAACTCACCAAGGCTCCTTAGACAGCACCTTCCAAACCCACGATCACTACCATCTAGAAGGACAAGGGCAGCAGACACATGGGAACATCACCACCTGGAAGTTCCCCCTCCGAGTCACTCACCACCCTGACTTGGAAATATATCGGCCGTTCCTTCACTGTCACTGGGTCAAAATCCTGGAACTCCCTCCCTAACAGCGCTGTGGGTGTACCTACACACCATGGACTGCGGCGGCTCAAGAAGGCAGCTCACCACCACCTTCTCAAGGGGCAATCAGGGGTGGGCAATAAATGCTGGGCCCAGCCAGCGAAGCCCACACCCAGAGAGTGATTTAAAAAATATTCAGTTTTCCCCACACTTGACCCTGAACCCCTGGCACCCAACCACCCCTCCCTACCCCCCACCCTGCCTGAGTCACGGGGGTCACAATTGGCCTCAGGACTCTTTTGGTTGTGGAGGGTGTAGATTCAAAAGCGCCTGATGCAGCTTTTTCAGCCATGGGCCAGAGGCTATCACAAAGACCCTTTAAAGAAGAGCACACAGAAGGAGGCCACTCAGCCCATCTTGACCATGCTTGCCCAGACTAATCCCACAAGCTCGCTCTTGGTCCATGGCCTTGTAGGTTACACCACTCCAAGGGCACATCGGAGAGGTTTTTTTGAAATGTGATGAGGGTTTCTACCTCTACCACCCTTTCAGGCACTGAGCTCCAGACCCCTACCACCCTCTGACCGAAAAAAATATTCTTCAACTTCCTGCCCACCTCCTCCCACCAACCTCTACCCAAATCCTTCTGCCAATTGCTTTAAATCTCTGCCCCACAGTTATTGACCTTCCAGCTAAGGGGGACT